>NC_053026.1:380079701-380237030 GCF_003073215.2 Triticum urartu | reverse complement strand
AAAGGAAAGCAAGTGTTGTTGTTACCCCAAAATGGTGGGAACAGGTATCTTCATCTTGGGCAAGGCCTTGGGCGGCTTAGATGGTGCCGTTCGTGGGTGCTTGGGAGCCTTCCCGGTCGGCGGAAGAGAAGAAGTCCGAGGGCGTTTCGACGACTTCCCAACAGGAGCGGCCGCCTTGCCACGTTCCTGCGCTGGATCGTGGGCGAGCTTGGACCGTCCCCCCGGGCGGGAGGGTTCAGCCTCCTCCTCCTCTTCACTGGAGAAGATGTCGTCGCCCTCCTCTCCCTCACCGTCGGACTCCCACTCGACCTGGTCGTCCCCGCTCTCGCCTCCGCTCCCCTCACCTTCCTCGGTCGGCCCTTGTGCCCCGTTGGGCGTCGAGTACATCTCAGTGGTAGCCTGGAGGACAACGGACAGGACGAAAGTCAGTCGACTTACACAAAGAAGACTAATACAGAAGGCCAGATATCTGACACAAAGACATACCTGATCCACTTCATATGAGTTGTCGAGTGGAATCACCCTTCTGGCTCCTCGGGGGTTGTCTTTGTTCCCCGTGATGCTTGACAGCCACCCCTCCAGCATCTCATCGGTGACCTCCTCCGGGTGGATCCGAGTGGTGTCGTCAAGGCCAGAATACAGCCACATCGGATGGTCTCGCGCCTGGAGCGGTTGGATGCGCCTCTGGAGAAAGACCTCTAACAAGTCCATCCCAGTCACCCCCTCACGGACAAGTTCAACCACTCGACCCGCCAATACCTTGACTTGGGCACTTTCCTCCGGCGTGACTTTCAGAGAGATAGGCTTCTCGGCTCGGTCGAGTGAAAAAGGAGGAAGAGTGGTCGACTGTCCGGGGGTCGCCTGGTCCTGGCAGTAGAACCAGGTCGACTGCCAGCCGCGGACCGACTCCGGGAAGGTGATAGAGGGGAAACAGCTCTTCCCCCTCGTCTGGATCGCCAAACCCCCGCACAACTGGATGACTTGCGTCTTCTTGTCACTCGACTTGGCCTTCTTCACCGACTGAGAGCGGCAAGTAAAGATATGCTTGAAAAGCCCCCAATGCGGACGGCAACCCAGGAAGGCCTCGCACATGGAAATGAACGCGGCAAGGTAGACTATGGAATGGGTAAAATGATGGAGCTGCGCTCCGAAGAAATTCAAGAAGCTCCGGAAGAATGGATGGGGAGGCAGAGAAAACCCTCGGTCGATGTGGGTGGCAAGGAGCACGCACTCACCGTCGCGGGGTTGCAGCTCGATCTTCCTCCCCGGGAGACGCGCAGCCTCGTGGGGAATGGCTCCTCCCTCGACCATATCGTCGAGATCTTCCTGCCGGAGCACCGATGGCATCCAATCGCCCTGAATCCAACCCTTGGGCAGGGTGGTCCGGGAGGAAGATCCACCTTGCGAAGACTTCTTTCCTTTCCCCGCCGCCGCCGCCTTCTTCGCGCGCTCCAAAGCAGTGGTCTTGCCCTTCACCATCGTCGCCGGCGAGGTCTCGCACGGGCTAACGACGCTAGGGTACGGCCGAGGGTCGCAGGAGGGCTGGCGAAGGGAGAGAGGAAGAAAGAAAGAAGGAAGAAGAAGAGAAGCGCGCGGCTTGGAAACCCCGAGCCGGCAACTTATAAGGGGCCACTCCCGAGTGGCTGACCGGTAGGCCCAGGCAGCCCAGTCAAATCCCACAATGGACACGCGCGTAGTACGTGGCGAAAAAGGTGACGTGAGGATCGAGGAGTTTCCGCTTTATCACTTCCGATTACTGCGGCTGTTCCCATCCCGCGCGCTTCCCAGAATCCAAATCCCGTGAGATCCGCGGGCCGCAGAACTGCTTGCCAAAAACAGAGTATCCCGCTCGTACCAACACTCGGCATGTTGCAAGCAAGGATATTCACTCGACGAAGGGCTTGGAATGGATCAAGGCGACTGAAAGAGGTTGGTGACGTCGTCCGCGACAACTGACCCTGAGTGAGGCACTCTTACAGCCCCGAAGAACCGGTCGGAAAGGATCCCCAACTCTTCCCCCACTCTAACCTCGATCCATTCGGGGGCTAATGATGAAGGTGTGTACCTGGGGTAGGAGCATGGACCCGTCCCAAAGAGTCCTACCCAAGGACATCCCTAGAAGAAATCACCCATCAATCGACTTGAAGGTACTCCACTCGACGGGTTCAAGACACTCGACCAAGAAGCTACCACTCGACCATGAAGCTATTCACTCGACTGCCAGGAGACCTACAGTCACTCTGTAGGCAAACGGTCAGCTGTTAAGTAGTCTTCATGGTCATTACAGCACTTTATTAGAGGCGTTACCAGTAACGCCCCATCTTAAATGTACTTTAAACCCTGCATTACTGAGGGCAGGAGGGGGCCAGAGAACTCTATATAAGCCACCCCCCTCCTCAGTAGGAAGGGTTCGCACCCATGTAATCTATACATGCATAATCCAGTCGACCGCCTCCGGGCTTCGAGACGTAGGGCTATTACTTCCTCCGAGAAGGGCCTGAACTCGTAAACCTCGCGTGTAACAACTTCCCAATAGCTAGGATCTCACCTCTCCATACTCACCCCCCTACATCACTGTCAGAGTTAGAACCACGACACTTATCGCGTTGGTTGCGAGGATTTATTTATTTGTGTAGGTGCGAGGGACTCGTGCGTGGCCTCCTACTGGATTTATACCTTGGTTCTCAAAAACTGAGGGAAATACTTACGCTACTTTGCTGCATCACCCTTTCCTCTTCAAGGGAAAACCAATGCAGTGCTCAAGAGGTAGCACGGCCCCACCTCACAGTGAAAACTTTATGACTGGAATAAAAATGCCATATACACCCTCCGTTCCTAAATATAAGACTTTTTGGATATTTCAAATGGAATACAACATACAGATGTACGTAGAGATATTTTAGAGTGTAGATTCACTCATTTTTCTCCGTATGTAGTCACTTACTGGAATCTCTAGAAAGACTTATATTTGGGAACGGAGGGAGTACTATACTAATAAAACATTAAGGCCACGAGGCGATGCAGTGCTGGTTACAGGAGGCAAGAAGAAGAGATGCATCCATCGACGAACGTCCACCTCCTCGACTCAGGGGGCCGGCCCACCAAACGGCGGCTAAGTAGCAGCGGCTTTCGTGGCCAGGTCGACGTGCTTTTGAACAATGGCATCCAAAGATTCCAGCCGTTGGAAGAAGGCCAACATCTTTCTGTCCTCGCTGGCCTTGTAGTGGCCTATATAGACGATTTCCTCGTAGACATGGATGTGCAAATCGACTGTTTCTTACATGGCGAGGCGTTGCGCAGCGAGCGCGACCTCGAGGTGCACATTCTTCGTCGCGACCTACGGCACCTGCAGGGCCACCAGGGCTTGAAAGAATTCTTCGCCATGGAGGCCGATGAGGGTGGCAGGCAATGAGGAGCCTAGGCGCGCGGGCTGGAGCAGTACGACAAGGTCGTCCGCGCGCTTCTTGACGGCGGTGAACTTGCGGATGGAGTTGACCATCATGTCGTCCATGCGAGAGGCGAAGCCGGCGTCGGCAAGGGCTACGCCGCCGGCGGTCACCAGCACTGTCTAGAAATGTTGCACGGTGCGGGGCCGCAGGCTGGCACCTTGGATGATTTGGCACAGCCGACTACCGCTCGCGTCCATTGCCTCCATAGGTGCTTGTGGCTTCTGGTCACTTGGTCTTGGATTGGAGTGAGCAGTGTTGCGCAGAGACTAGGAGTAGATGGATTGGAGTGGTGGGGAACCTTTATATGAGAATCCAAACTCTGTTGCATTCACATCATGTTGGCTCTATTCTGCTTCTCCAATTAATTTCATCTGCATGTAATTGAGGATGCATCATTGACCGTTCAATGTCTCGGAACCGCTACCCTCTCCTTCCTTGGCAATGGCATTCAAGCACCTATGGAGGCGACTGCCGCTCGCGTCTATCACGTGTCAGAGACGTTCTCGTCGACGACAAGGTGCCTATGGTGACTTCGTAAATTTCAAGATGATAGTACTAGTATACTCAATATTGTGCACCGCGACCAAGGCGGATAGGAAAACGAGAGAACTACGTATTTATTTACGGTGTAGATTCACTCATTTTGCTCCATATGTACTCCGTCTCGGTGTAGTCTAGTCACTTGTTGAAATCTCTAGAAAGGCAAATAGTCCTTTCTGGTTTACAGGGCTATACTAGCAAGTACTACAATAGTGAGCTCACATAGCAATTTTGTCTCATGCAAGAGCCTGGCTATATGCGTGCTCCAAAGTTCGCAACTGCCACGTTCGGGTTGTGCTTGGATCTTTGCCTCTTCGACAAGACGAACAATGATGTTACTACTACTTCTACAGTATCGAATCCACTGCTGCATGTTCGTCCACCGCGTGCGGGAGGGATAGCTTGTTGTAGTACTCTATAAGGCTAGTTGTAATGGGAGTACTATCATAGGTAGTACTCCCTCCGTTCCTAAATATTTGTCTTTCTAGAGATTTCAACAAGTGACTACATAGAGAGCAAAATGAGTGAATCTACACTCTAAAATATGTATATATACATCCGTATGTGGTAGTCCATTTAAAATATCTAAAAAGACAAATATTTAGGAACGGAGGGAGTATCATGCATGCCAACTAGGCAAATTTGATGAGGTGGCATAGAAGTAAATGAAGAAAGAGAGAGTTGAGTATCATATCATGATAATGTATCATATTAAATGTTGTGCTACTATGTGTCATGCATGCTAATAAATGAGGTCATCGATGATACTAACATATGATACTATGCACTACGGATGTGTAGTATCATACACTAGTATCATATGCATGATACTAGTATTCCATTATGACCAGCCTAAGCAAAAGCCTGTCCTTGTCTGCGAGCCATCGCGCGCATGGGCGAGGGAGAAGGCGTGTGGTAGTAAAATCAAGCTTCTACTCGTTGTACGAGTTGACACGAGACATCATAGCACTAGACCCACATGGTTGCCTCTAAACTTGGCTGAAAGACCCGCAGTGTACAATACTCCATTTGCTGCAACCTCTAACATTTACCCCACCACGAACTAAAATATAGATTCCTGTCTTGACCAGATGAGCTGTTGGAGAACGTAGCAGAAAACAAAAAAAATTCCTACGGTTTCACCAAGATCCATCTAGGAGTTCATCTAGCAACGAGTGATTAGATGCATCTACGTACCTTGTAGATGGCGAGCGGAAGCGTTCAAAGAACGGGGATGATGTAGTCGAACACGACGTGATCCAAATCACCGAAGATCTTAGCACCGAACGGACGATGCCTCCGCGTTCAACACACGTACGGAACGGATGACGTCTCCTCCTTTCTTGATCCAGCAAGGGGGGAAGAGAGGTTGATGAAGATCCAGCAGCACGACGGCGTGGTGGTGGATGCAGGGCGTCACAGTAGCAGGGCTTCGCCTATACTACGAGAGAGAGACGTAACGGGGAGAGAGGAAGCACCAAAGGCTGAGATATGAAGTCCTACCTCTCCTCAACTATATATAGGAGGGCCAAGGGGGGTGATGCGCAGCCTAGGAGATCCAATCTCCTAGGTGCGGCGGCCCAAGGAGGGTTTCCCTCCCCCCAAGGCACTTAGGGGTGCCTTCCACCACTTGGACTCTTCCTTGGTGGAAACCCTAGGCGCATGGGCCTATAGGGGGTGGCGCCCCAGCCCACTATGGGCTGGGTTCCCACCTATTTCAGCCCATTGGGCCCTCCGGGATAGGTGGCCCCACCCGGTGGACCCCCGGGACCCCTCCGGTGGTCCCGGTACAATACAGATAACCCCGAAACTTGTCCCGATGGCTGAAACAGCACTTCCTATATATAATTCTTTACCTCCGGACCATTCCGGAACTCCTCGTGACGTCCAGGATCTCATCCGGGACTCCGAACAACATTCGGGTTACTACATATACATATCTTCACAACCCTAGCGTCACCGAACCTTAAGTGTGTAGACCCTACGGGTTCGGGAGACATGCAGACATGACCGGGACGACTCTCCGGTCAATAACCAACCAGCGGGATCTGGATACCCATGATGGCTCCCACATGCTCCACGATGATCTCATCGGATGAACCACGATGTCGAGGATTAATCAACCCCGTATACAATTCCCTTTGTCAATCGGTATGTTACTTGCCCGAGACTCGATCGTCGGTATCCCAATACCTTGTTCAATCTCGTTACCGGCAAGTCACTTTACTCGTACCGTAATGCATGATCCCGTGATCAACCACTTGGTCACCTTGAGCTCATAATGATGATGCATTACCGAGTGGGCCCAGTGATACCTCTCCGTTATATGGAGTGACAAATCCCAGTCTCGATCCGTGTCAACCCAACAGACACTTTCGGAGATACCTGTAGTGCACCTTTATAGTCACCCAGTTACGTTGTGACGTTTGATACACCCAAAGCACTCCTACGGTATCCGGGAGTTACACGATCTCATGGTCAAAGGAAAAGATACTTGACATTGGAAAAGCTCTAGCAAACGAACTACACGATCTTTGTGCTATGTTTAGGATTGGGTCTTGTCCATCACATCATTCTCCTAATGATGTGATCTCGTTTATCAATGACATCCAATGTCCATAGCCAGGAAATCATGACTATCTGTTGATCAACGAGCTAGTCAACTAGAGGCTTACTAGGGACATATTATGGTCTATGTATTCACACGTGTATTACGATTTCCGGATAATACAGTTATAGCACGAATAAAGACAATTATCATGAACAAAGAAATATAATAATAATGCTTTTATTATTGCCTCTAGGGCATATTTCCAACAGTCTCCCACTTGCACTAGAGTCAATAATCTAGTTACATTGTGATGAATCGAACACCCATGGAATTCTGGTGTTGATCATGTTTTTCCCTAGGGAGAGGTTTAGTCAACGGATCTGCTATATTCAGGTCCGTATGTACTTTACAAATCTCTATGTCTCCATCTTGAACATTTTCACGAATGGAGTTGAAGCGACGCTTGATGTGCCTTGTCTTCTTGTGAAACCTGGGCTCCTTGGCAAGTGCAATAGCTCCAGTGTTGTCACAAAAGATTTTGATTGGCCCCGACGCATTGGGTATGACTCCTAGGTCGGTGATGAACTCCTTCACCCATATAGCTTCATGTGCTGCCTCCGAGGCTGCCATGTACTCCGCTTCACATGTAGATCCCGCCACGACGCTCTGTTTGCAGCTGCACCAGCTCACTGCTCCACCATTCAACATATACATGTATCCGGTTTGTGACTTAGAGTCATCCAGATCTGTGTCGAAGCTAGCGTCGACGTAACCCTTTACGACGAGCTCTTCGTCACCTCCATAAACGAGAAACATTTCCTTAGTCCTTTTCAGGTACTTCAGGATATTCTTGACCGCTGTCCAGTGTTCCTTGCCGGGATTACTTTGGTACCTTCCTACCAAACTTACGGCAAGGTTTACATCAGGTCTGGTACACAGCATGGCATACATAATAGAACCTATGGCTGAGGCATAGGGGATGACACTCATCTCTTCTATATCTTCTGCCGTGGTCGGACATTGAGCTGAGCTCAATTTCACACCTTGTAACACAGGTAAGAACCCCTTCTTAGAATGATCCATATTGAACTTCTTCAATATCTTATCAAGGTATGTGCTTTGTGAAAGACCTATGAGGCGTCTCGATCTATCTCTATAGATCTTGATGCCTAATATATAAGCAGCTTCTCCAAGGTCCTTCATTGAAAAACTCTTATTCAAGTAGGCCTTGATGCTGTCCAAGAGTTCTATATCATTTCCCATCAAAAGTATGTCATCTACATATAATATGAGAAATGCTACAGAGCTCCCACTCACTTTCTTGTAAACGCAGGCTTCTCCATAAGTCTGCGTAAACCCAAACGCTTTGATCATCTTATCAAAGCGAATGTTCCAACTCCGAGATGCTTGCACCAGCCCATAAATCGAGCGTTGGAGCTTGCACACCTTGTTAGCATTCTTAGGATCGACAAAACCTTCCGGCTGCATCATATACAATTCTTCCTTAAGGAAACCATTAAGGAATGCCGTTTTGACGTCCATTTGCCATATTTCATAATCATAGAATGCGGCAATTGCTAACATGATTCGGACGGACTTTAGCTTCGCTACCGGTGAGAAAGTCTCATCGTAGTCAACCCCTTGAACTTGTCGATAACCCTTAGCGACAAGCCGAGCTTTATAGATGGTCACATTACCATCCGCGTCTGTCTTCTTCTTAAAGATCCATTTATTTTCTATGGCTCGCCGTTCAACGGGCAAGTCAGTCAAAGTCCATACTTCGTTTTCATACATGGATCCTATCTCGGATTTCATGGCTTCTAGCCATTTGTTGGAATCCGGTCCCGCTATCACTTCTTCATAGTTCGAAGGTTCACCGTTGTCTAACAACATGATTTCCAAGACAGGGTTGCCGTACCACTCTGGTGCGGAACGTGTCCTTGTGGACCTTCGAATTTTAGTAGGAGCTTGATCAGAAGTATCTTGATCATCATGAATAACTTCCTCTCTAGTCGGTGCAGGCACCTCAGGAACATTTTCTTGAGTTGCGCCATTTACCGGTTCAAGAGGCAATCAAGTTCTACTTTCCTCCCACTTACTTCTTTCGAGAGAAACTCTTTCTCTAGAAAGGATCCATTCCTGGCAACAAAGATTTTGCCTTCGGATCTGAGGTAGAAGGTATACCCATAAGTTTCTTTAGGGTATCCTATGAAGACGCATTTTTCCGACTTGGGTTCGAGCTTTTCAGGTTGAAGTTTCTTGACATAAGCATCGCATCCCCAAACTTTTAGAAACGACAGCTTAGGTTTCTTCCCAAACCATAATTCATACGGTGTCGTCTCAACGGATTTCGACGGAGCCCTATTTAAAGTGAATGCGGCAGTCTCTAAAGCATACCCCCAAAAGGATAGCGGTAAATCGGCAAGAGACATCATAGATCGCACCATATCTAATAGAGTGCGATTACGACGTTCGGACACACCGTTACGCTGAGGTGTTCCAGGCGGTGTGAGTTGTGAAACTATTCCACATTTTCTTAAGTGTGTGCCAAATTCGTGACTCAAGTATTCTCCTCCACGATCTGATCGTAGAAACTTGATTTTCCTGTCACGTTGATTCTCAACCTCACTCTGAAATTCCTTGAACTTTTCAAAGGTTTCAGACTTGTGTTTCATTAAGTAGACATACCCATATCTACTCAAGTCATCAGTGAGGGTGAGAACATAACGATAGTCACCGCGAGCCTCAACACTCATTGGACCGCACACATCAGTATGTATGATTTCCAATAAGTTGGTTGCTCGCTCCATTGTTCCTGAGAACGGAGTCTTGGTCATTTTACCCATGAGGCATGGTTCGCACGTGTCAAATGATTCATAATCGAGAGACTCTAAAAGTCCATCTGCATGGAGCTTCTTCATGCGTTTGACACCTATGTGACCAAGGCAGCAGTGCCACAAGTATGTGGGACTATCATTATCAACCTTACATCTTTTGGTACTCACACTATGAACATGTGTAGTAATACGCTCGAGATTCATTAAGAATAAACCATTGACTATCGGAGCATGACCATAAAACATATCTCTCATATAAATAGAACAACCATTATTCTCGGATTTAAATGAGTAGCCATCTCGTATTAAACGAGATCCTGATACAATGTTCATGCTCAAACATGGTACTAAATAACAATTATTGAGGTTTATAACTAATCCCGTGGGTAAATGTAGAGGTAGCGTGCCGACGGCGATCACATCGACCTTGGAACCATTCCCGACGCGCATCGTCACCTCATCCTTCTCCAGTTTCCGTTTATTCCGCAGCTCCTATGGTGAGTTACAAATATGAGCAACGGCACCGGTATCAAATACCCAGGAGTTACTACGAGTACTGGTAAGGTACACATCAATTACATGTATATCAAATATACCTTTGGTGTTGCCGGCCTTCTTGTCCGCTAAGTATTTGGGGCAGTTCCGCTTCCAGTGACCCTTTCCTTTGCAATAAAAGCACTCTGTCTCGGGCTTGGGTCCATTCTTTGACTTCTTCCCGACAGCTTGCTTGCCGGGCGCAGCAACTTCCTTGCCGTCCTTCTTGAAGTTCTTTTTACCCTTGCCCTCCTTGAACTTAGTGGTTTTATTCATCATCAACACTTGATGTTCCTTCTTGACTTCTACCTCTGCTGATTTCAGCATAGAAAATACTTCAGGAATGGTCTTTACCATCCCCTGCATATTGAAGTTCATCACAAAGCTCTTGTAGCTTGGTGGAAGCGACTGGAGGATTCTGTCAATGACCGCGTCATCCGGGAGATTAACTCCCAGCTGAGTCAAGCGGTTATGTAACCCAGACATAGTGAGTATGTGCTCACTGACAGAACTATTTTCCTCCATCTTACAGCTGAAGAACTTATCGGAGACTTCATATCTCTCGATCCGGGCATGAGCTTGAAAAACCATTTTTAGCTCTTCGAACATCTCATATGCTCCATGTCTCTCAAAACGCTTTTGGAGCCCCGGTTCTAAGCTGTAAAGCATGCCGCACTGAACGAGGGAGTAGTCATCAGTACGTGTCTGCCAAGCGTTCATAGCGTCTTGGTTCTGTGGGACGGGTGGATCACCTAGCGGTGCTTGTAGGACATAATCTTTCTTGGCAGCTATGAGGATGATCCTCAGGTTCCGGACCCAGTCCGTATAGTTGCTGCCATCGTCTTTCAGCTTGGTTTTCTCTAGGAACGCGTTGAAATTGAATACAACGTTGGCCATTTGATCTACAGGACATATTGTAAAGATTTTAGACTAAGTTCATGATAATTAAGTTCATCTAATCAAATTATTAATGAACTCCCACTCAGATTAGACATCCCTCTAGTCATCTAAGTGTTACACGATCCAAGTCGACTAAGCCGTGTCCGATTAACACGTGAGACGGACTAGTCATCGTCGGTGAACATCTCCATGTTGATCGTATCTTCCATACGACTCGTGTTCGACCTTTCGGTCTCTGTGTTCCGAGGCCATGTCTTCACATGCTAGGCTCGTCAAGTTAACCCTAAGTGTTTTTGCATGTGTAAATCTTGCTTACACCCGTTGTATGTGAACGAAAGGATCTATCACACCCGATTAACACGTGATGCTTCGAAGCGACGAACTGTAGCAACGGTGCACAGTTAGGGGAGAACACTTCTTGAAATTGTTGTAAGGGATCATCTTATTCACTACCGTCGTTCTAAGTAAACAAGATGCAAAACATGATAAAAATCACATGCAATCAAATAATAATAGTGACATGATATGGCCAATATCACATAGCTCCTTTGATCTCCATCTTGGGGCTCCATGATCATCCTGTCACCGTCATACTCATCGACATGTAAGTTGTGATTCCTTGTATAATAGCATGAACATCTCATACATCACATATTGATCATTCATCATTCATCACAACTTTGGCCATATCATATCACAAAGCACTTGCTGCAAAAACAAGTTACACGTTCTCTAATTGTTGTTGCAGGTTTTACGTGGCTGAAGTAGGGTTCTAACAAGAACGTTTTCTTAACTACGTGAAAGCCACAACGTGATTTGTCAACTTCTATTTACCCTTCATAAGGACCCTGTTCATCGAATCTGCTCCAACTAAAGTAGGAGAGACAGACACCCGCCAGCCACCTTATGCAACTTGTGCATGTTTGTCGGTGGAACCGGTCTCACGTAAGCATACGTGTAAGGTTGGTCCGGGCCGCTTCATCCCACAATTCCGTTGAAGCAAGATAAGACTAGTAGCGGCAAGAAAGTTGACAACATCTACGCCCACAACAAATTGTGTTCTACTCGCGCAAGAGAACTACGCATAGACCTAGCTCATGATGCCACTGTTGGAGAACGTAGCAGAAAACAAAAAAATTTCCTACGGTTTCACCAAGATCCATCTAGGAGTTCATCTAGCAACGAGTGATTAGATGCATCTACGTACCTTGTAGATGGCGAGCGGAAGGAAGCGTTCAAAGAACGGGGATGATGTAGTCGAACACGACGTGATCAAATCACCGAGATCTAGCACCGAACGGACGGTGCCTCCGCGTTCAACACACGTACGGAACGGATGACGTCTCCTCCTTTCTTGATCCAGCAAGGGGGGAGAGAGGTTGATGAAGATCCAGCAGCACGACGGCGTGGTGGTGGATGATGCAGGGCGTCACAGTAGCAGGGCTTCGCCTATACTACGAGAGAGAGACGTAACGGGGAGAGAGGAAGCACCAAAGGCTGAGATATGAAGTCCTCCCTCTCCTCAACTATATATAGGAGGGCCAAGGGGGGTGGTGCGCAGCCTAGGAGATCCAATCTCCTAGGTGCGGCGGCCCAAGGGAGGGTTTCCCTCCCCCCCAAGGCACCTAGGGGTGCCTTCCACCACTTGGACTCTTCCTTGGTGGAAACCCTAGGCGCATGGGCCTATAGGGGGTGGCGCCCCAGCCCACTATGGGCTGGGTTCCCTCCTATTTCAGCCCATGGGGCCCTCCGGGATAGGTGGCCCCACCCGGTGGGCCCCCGGGACCCCTCCGGTGGTCCCGGTACAATACCGATAACCCCGAAACTTGTCCCGATGGCCGAAACAGCACTTCCTATATATAATTCTTTACCTCCGGACCATTCCGGAACTCCTCATGACGTCCGGGATCTCATCCGGGACTCCGAACAACATTCGGTTTACTGCATACACATATCTTCATAACCCTAGCGTCACCGAACCTTAAGTGTGTAGACCCTACGGGTTCGGGAGACAAGCAGACATGACCGAGACGACTCTCCGGTCAATAACCAACAGCGGGATCTAGATACCCATGATGGCTCCCACATGCTCCACGATGATCTCATCGGATGAACCACGATGTCGAGGATTAATCAACCCCGTATACAATTCCCTTTGTCAATCGGTATGTTACTTGCCCGAGACTCGATCGTCGGTATCCCAATACCTTGTTCAATCTCGTTACCGGCAAGTCACTTTACTCATGCCGTAATGCATGATCCCGTGATCAACCACTTGGTCACCTTGAGCTCATAATGATGATGCATTACCGAGTGGGCCCAGTGATACCTCTCCGTTATATGGAGTGACAAATCCCAGTCTCGATCCATGTCAACCCAACAGACACTTTCGGAGATACCCGTAGTGCACCTTTATAGTCACCCAGTTACGTTGTGACGTTTGATACACCCAAAGCACTCTTACGGTATCCGGGAGTTACACGATCTCATGGTCAAAGGAAAAGATACTTGACATTGGAAAAGCTCTAGCAAACGAACTACACGATCTTTGTGCTATGCTTAGGATTGGGTCTTGTCCATCACATCATTCTCCTAATGATGTGATCCCGTTATCAATGACATCCAATGTCCATAGCCAGGAAATCATGACTATCTGTTGATCAACGAGCTAGTCAACTAGAGGCTTACTAGGGACATATTATGGTCTATGTATTCACACGTGTATTACGATTTCCAGATAATACAGTTATAGCACGAATAAAGACAATTATCATGAACAAAGAAATATAATAATAATGCTTTTATTATTGCCTCTAGGGCATATTTCCAACATGAGCGTGCAAACTACAATCACCGGGATGACAGGTAGGGCCAGAAGATTATTTTAATAAAAAAGCATGGAGCCAACCCCAACGATTTTAAGCTTATAGGCATGGTACACGCTATCCTAGACTACTCTACACATGAAACTGCCACATGAGTGTCCGGGCTGCGCATGGCTGTTCGCCTCTTCAGGAAGTCAAACAATGATGGAGTACTACTGGTACTACAGTATGCTTCTGGCCATCTGACACCGACTGAACTGTTGCATGTCCACCGCGTGCGGGAGGGAGAGGATGTAGCGAACGAAATCTTCTCCTAGTCCTTCCAGCCACCATGCTCATGGGTGAGGGAGGGACGCAGCTTCATTGACTTACTTCTCTTGCCTTTGCGTGTATGACAGGTGGGCCCAACAGGTGGGTGGCCCACCCATCACGCAGCCAACGGCAGGTGCGGTTAAGGCACCGGAGCTCAGTCCGCGAGGGAGAGGGCGTTGTAGTAATCAAACTTCTTGGTCTTGTACGAGTTGACGCGACACATCAAAGCACCGCACTCGATATATTTCAATAATTTGCGTTTACCGATGCATTAATTACAACGCATGCATGCCGTGACTCTCCTTTTGATACTTGCATGTGTTGATTTAATGCACCTTGAAGTAGTATGAATATGTGACGGTAAAGCTTTGTAATGCCTCGGCCCTAATAAAGCGAGAGATGGTTGTGCAAGAGGAGGGCGAGATCATGCAGGCGGAACAGGACCCGACGATGGAGCTCTCTCTGGTCTCGATGGACCTCACCTTGCTCCACTGCCCCTTGTGCCTCCGCCCCTTGAAGCCTCCAGTGTATGAGGTTCGAATACACCTCGAACGTTCAGCTGATCGAGCAAGGTGCAGGTTTCTTGATTGATGTGTTGTTCGATTGATTTGTGCAGTGCAAGGGAGGGCACCTGGCCTGCGCGGACTGCCGCGTCGAGCGCCCCAGGAACCTGCGGCAGTGCCAGAAGTGCGAGCGCGGCGGTGGCTTTGACGTGCGGAAGACGGTGGTGGACACCGTCCTCTCCTCTGTGAGGGTGGAGTGCCCGCGCGAAGGCTGTGGGCTCTACGTCACTTACCACAAGCTCGCCGATCACCAGAGCGTGTGTCCGCTCGCGCCCTGCAAATGCCATGTGCTCGTCTGTGGCTACGAAGGCCCGCCGCCGGCGCTCTCCCACCACATCAGCACCATGCATCCCATGCCCGTGCACATGATCCAGTACAGCAAGGTGCTCCAGCTGCAAGTCCCACTGTCGGAGCCACGGCTCTTGCTGTTCGCGGAGGAGGACGGCCGCGCGTTTTTCTTGGTCGGCTGCGTGCTCGACATCGGCGCGCCTATCGCCGTGTCGGTCGTCTGCATCAGAGCGGGGTCGTCCCCACTTCCGCACTACGTGGCCAAGCTATGGGCGAACGGCCTGCCGGGGGAGCCCAAAGGCTGGACCGACGCCGTCAAGGTGGAAATGAAGGTGACAAACAGATTGAGGCTTTGATCTCATAAGTATCGCGTAAGTGTTAGCAATTGTGAAAGACTAATAGACGGTTGAGTATGTGGACTTGCTATACAAAAACTCTTACATTGACTCTTTCTGATATTATGATAAATTGCAATTACTTCAATGACTGAGATCATAGTTTGTTAGTTCTCAATAAAGTTTCTGATTCATACTTTACCTTGTGAACGAATTGTTACTTTAGCATAAGAAATTATATGACAATATATGTTGTTGTCCTAAAGATGATCATGATGCCCTCATGTCCATATTTTATTTATCGACACCTCTATCTCTAAACATGTGGACATGATTATTGATTCCGGCTTTCGCTTGAGGACAAGCGAGGTCTAAGCTTGGGGGAGTTGATAAGTCCATTTTGCATCATGCTTTTATATTGATATTTATTGCATTATGCGTTGTTATTACACATTATGGTACAATACTTATGCCTTTTCTCTCTTATTTTACAAGATTTACATGAAGAGGGAGAATGCCGGCAGCTAGAATTTTGGACCGGAAAGGAGCAAATCTGAGAGACCTATTCTGCACAACTCCAAAAGTCCCGAAAATTTACGGAGAATTATTTTGGAATATATAAAAATATTGGGCGAAAAAATACCAGAGGGGACTCGCCATGTGGTAGCCCGGGGGCCCGCCCTACCCCCTGGGTGCACCCCTAGGGCTTGTGGGCCCCCTGGCAGGTCTCCGGTGCCCATATTCTGCTATATGAAGCATTTTGACCTGGAAAAAATCAGGAAGTGTCGTGGAATTGTCACGGCAGATGTCCTAGTGTGAGGACTTAGTCGTGAGGCTAGCGCATCTATGTAGTAGCTTGAAGGGGTTGGTCGGAATTGAGAGACGCAAGGTTTTACCCAGGTTCGGCCCCTCACGGTGGAGGTAAAAGCCTACATCCTGCTTCATTGATATTGATGATGATGATCACGATTACACGGGTGCTCTAACTTGAGAGATATAGACTTGTCTGTCTAAACCTAACTTGTCAAACTTGTCCTCCTTGGGGAGCCCTGCCCCTCCTTATATATGTTGAAGGGGCGGCTTACATGACTAGTCCTATTAGGATTAAGATTACTCTATTAAAAGTGGAGTCCTAGTCTTGCTTCCTTTGTAAGGGAATATTCCTTATGCTTTCCTCTTAAACGGCCCCACCATAATACGAGTCGGCCTTCCATGAACCGCCCGCTGGGCCACCGGGTCTTGTTGCTCCTCTGACCCGCCTGCCGGGTCACCAATGAGTCACCAGGCCCAGCCAGGTCATCAGTGAGTGGAGAGATCCGGGCGGGTCACTTCATGAGTCGCCAAGTTAGGGTGGGTTACTAGTGAGTCGCCAAGTTAGGGTGGGTTACTAGTGATTCGCCAAGTCCGGCCGGGTCATACCACGGGGTATATCCCCGACATTAGCCCCCAGTTTAATTTGGATTTATCCATGTTAAACTGATCCTGCAAATCAAGACCAACTCTGATAGATTATACGCCGGGTCGAAGGTTCTTCTGAGCCGGCATTTGATCATTGTTAAGTCCTTGTAATTTCCTTGTTGATATGTACATGTCCATGATCTCATAGAAAATCTTCTTTAGCAGATATGTTTCAACTTTGTCAATGCAAAAAATCCAGATACTTGTTTTGAAAAGTCCGGGTCAATAGGCCAGCTTCAGAGTCAATTTGCTGACATTGGTCTCTTGTAGAGAAATATTGTGAAGAATAATCCACTTGAGTCGGCTTCCAAAGCGTCGGCTTAAGAAATATTGGTATTTGAAATACTCATCTGATATTCAACTGGTTTGAAGATGTAGAACTTGCCGGTTTAATATTACCAAAATTGCTGGTTTGTAAATATTGATGGCACCGAGTCATAATTGTTGCCGACGGCGGGTCATAATTATTGATGACGCCGGGCTATGATTGTTGCAGACACCGGGTCATAATGATTGGTGACACCGGGTCAATCTGATTTGCTCAAAACTGAGAATTCGAAAGTATTTCTCCTTATATCCGTGTTACCTGTAGCCCCCAAGTGCCGGGTTGTCATGCTTGCATCAACCTGGGACTTGTAATTGTCTTATGCTCACAAAAACTTCAACTGATGTAGTTCCCAAGGGCCGGGTCATTATGCAGTAATGAGCAGGGACTTTGTAGATGTAGACTTGAGCAGCAAGATGTAGTCCCCAAGGGCCGTCTCAGTAAGATAATATTGAGCTGGGACTTTATATATATTTCCTTGAAAAGAATATCATATGATGTAATCCTCTCCATGGGGCTCGAACCCACGTCCATAAGGTTAAGAGCTTTGTACTCTTTCAACTGAGTAGTGGACCTTTCAATATAATGGATTTAAGACTTGTGTACCTTGAATTGTTGACAGGAGCAATTGGTAGCCCCAAGGGCCGACTCATTATAATGTGATGAGTCGGGTCTTCAATAAGTTGATCAAAAAATGACTTTACATTAGCCCTCAGGTGCCATGGTGCATGCTGGCAGTGACATGGGACTTGCATATTTGATGTAATCTCAATTTGAATAATGTAGCCCCCAAGTGCCGGGTCGTAAGCCTGCAGCGACTTGGGACTATTCCCTCCATTGTAAAAATAAATCATGTCCCTTAATAAAATAATAACCATTGCGCTGAAGTGACTTTGAAGACCTCCATCATAATATTGGCTATTGATAACCATAATAAAAATCTAGCCATGTTGGCTATTAAAGATTTGAATAATATAATCCGGTTTGGAAAATCGGTTCCTGTGATATTGAATCGTACTGCCGGTTTAGGATACCTGTGCAATAAGGGTGATAACCCAATCTTTAGAAGCCAAAACTTTCAAATGTTTATGATTGTCATATATGGCGACTTATCATCCAAAGTCAAGCCGGGTTAATCGAAACCACATATATGCTTCAGATATGAACAAAAAGTCTCAAGACAAAACCAAAGATTGTTCTCAAAAAACTTAAGCCAAACAGAGAAAAATGAGGCTTCTGATTCGAATATGATCAGTAAACCGGACCAAAAGGGGTTAAGCTATGATTCGAATACGATCATGAAGCCCCCTAGTGGTTTTGGCGTTGCGCCGATCAAGAGGGTACCGACAGCTATGTTCTCTTTGGTTCGAATACGACCTATGTTTGAACA
This sequence comes from Triticum urartu, assembly GCF_003073215.2. Classification (NCBI taxonomy): domain Eukaryota; kingdom Viridiplantae; phylum Streptophyta; class Magnoliopsida; order Poales; family Poaceae; genus Triticum; species Triticum urartu. The sequence goes on along the minus strand of NC_053026.1, from coordinate 380,218,723 downwards.
GGAAGCCCCCAAATGACCTTGAGAGATTTTTAACGACTCTGATTCAAATATGATCAAAGTCGGACCCAAAATGGGTTAAGCTATGATTCGAATACGATCAAGAAGCCCCCTAGTGGGTTGGCATTGCGCCGATCAAGAGGGTACCGACATCTATGTTCTCTTTGGTTCGAATACGACCTATGTTTGAACAGGAAGCCCCCAAATGACCTGTAACTATGGCTATGAGCCGGATCAAAGGGTAATCATAGCTTAGCTCAATAAGCCGGAAGCCCCCAAGTGATATATTTCCGAGCTATGCTCGTCGGGTGCCTATGTTTGAGTTGTGTTGTGCAACAAACTCTCTTTGGTCCCTATATTTTTTTCTGAAAACTCGAACTTGCGAGAGGTGAATTATTTTTAAACCGGATATTGAGAGCTTCAAAGCTTTGTGGGAGACAGGTTTACCTTGAGCCAGATTTTAAACCGGCATTCTTCATTTTGAACCGGAAATTTTCTAACGACCTATAAATTCTTATCAATATAGCGGTAGTCTCCGGGGCCGGGTTATTTTTTCCCTCCAATGACCCGGAGTTCTGGATTATTGATACTGGCCAATTTTGCCGAGTCATGCCATTGTAGCCCCCAAGTCTTAAGGCGGCTCGAGAAGTTGTCTTGAGATTCTCCATATTTGACCGTGATACAAACCGGTATGAGTCCTTCAACAGCTCAATGATATAACTTGTCCTGCATTGGCGAACTTGCAAGCCAGCATAATTGTTCTTTTAAAGAAAGCAACATGTAATATAAAAATATGCTGGATGGATTTCACCTCATATGCCAGGCCGGAAATTATCCACCGCGGAGTTGATGATCACCACGATGAAGCTGAAATCAATCACAGTCGAGTCGGCCACGGGAGCAGATAGACGAGCGGGCCGCGGTGTTGTAAGCCGGTGCGGTCAGGCGAGTCGATCGCCGGCGTTGTAAGCCGGCACGGACGAGAGAATCAGCCGTAAGTGCGGACAGATGTAAACCGAACAGCGGAAGCGGCGACTTGCATGCGTATTCGTCAAGCAACATGACATGGACGAACGCCAGTGCAGAGTTATACTGGTGCACACTCCATATCCGCTGTACAACACCTTTACCTTTGTCCTGAATGACTATCCTGATGTTTGAGCGAGAGATGATCTCGTCATGCCTCCATAAACAGTGAGCTATTGTCCTGTATAAACAATATTGCAAACCACAAAGATAAATTGTTCTTTGAGAAAAACAATATGTGCTAAAAATAGACTTAGATGAATATCACCTGATTTGTCCGGACGATGGATGATCCGCATATATAGTGTCCATGAATAATCTCTGATAATTTTAACGGTGTTTCAGCCACTCTCTCGAGATCGCAGCAGAGGTAGCGGGCCGTAGCAACAAAGGCGACGCGTAGCGAAAGCACGACGGCTCAGAACGCAGCTACGCATGGCAGCGTGAGGTCACAGTAGCAACAGCGACGGCTTATGAAGGGAATGGTTTTGAAAACGCGACGGCCGCAGAACTGGGCGGCTCAGAACAGATCCTCCAAGTCATTCTTTTTTTCAACAGGCTTCGGCTAGTTTCACTATGCAGTAGGTGCGTCTGCAGGGTGGACGCTGGCCCAAACTCCATCGAGGACGCATGGGACCTGTATTCACGGAGCAACGTCATTTCGACAGTCAACTGACTGACCCGTCCCAGCATTTGTTGCAATCAATTGTCTCTTCTTTAGACCTCATCTGGTTTATTTGGTAGCAGATGAAAAACCGATGATCCCTTGGCTTTCTCCAGACGGAGTACTGCACGGGCTCTACATCAGGTGACAGGTAGTTGGATCTTGGAGAGTGAGTACGTGTAACTAGTACTAATGTTAATCCATTGGATTGTGAAGTAGTACTTTCAGTACTTTGATCTTTCGTATGGATGCTTGAAAATCAATTGATTTGACAGCGGATATGCCCCTGCTGCAATCTCGCCACTGAGCATCACACGGTCAGTTCCACCTAGGATAGTATTGGTGGCATCAGCAGCGGCGAAGGCAGGGCCGGCTTGAGGCGAATCTGCGCGACGGCGGCTCAGGCAGGCGCGATGGCACTCCAGCGGCAGCCCGACGGCCATGTCAGAGGGGCACCGGCGACTTGAGGCGGACGGCAGCTTGGCACGGCTGTGTTTGAGGTAGCGGTGGCCTATAATGGCGGCAAAGCAAGCCCGCGGCAGCTCGGACATGCACGAAGCGGCGGCTCAACACGTCGGCGACTTAAAACAAGGGCATAGCTCATGGTGGCGGCTGGGAGGCAACACCAGTAAAGGAGACAACATGCCGACAGTTTAAGGCGATACCGCAACAGCTGTGGACGGGGCGAGGCGTCCCTGGCGAGGCGGCTCAGCGCGGAGCGTGGACCGGCGGGTCGGCAGCGGAGGAGCGGAGGGCCAGTTCTGGCAGCGAGGCGGCGAGCTGGCGGAGGGTCGGGTCGAGGCATACTCAGCTGGCCGTGGCGGCTCGGGGTCTAATTCCGTGGTCAACCATCTCTTCCTCCGGGTCGCCGCTTGATTTCATTCTTTTTTTAATGAGCCGGACCAGTACTAATACCAGCTGTATTTGCACTTTTTTCAATCGATATCAAACAATACCAATCTCGGGGCTGGTTGCGGTGATTTCAATGGGCGGCCTGATCCCTTTGTGAGTAGAACTCGGACTGTCCCTTGCACACGTCGAACGGTGCTAATCAGAGGAGGTCTCGAAGTTGTAATGATTATGTCTCCGCCTGTGCGTGTTGCTGCAGTTTTCTTGTTGGTCTCGGCCGTAGTAGACATTGATCCATTTTTGGACGGATCGCCACAGACGTGTGCGGCAGCGCTTTTGACGAAACCCTAGCTTCTGAAATCTTCTTCATCTCGTATATGCCGTTATGTCAGCTTGTTACGTTCAAATCCGGTTCTTCTTTATCCTAAAATTGCGAACTTCTCGAATCCTAAAAAAGATCCCTTCAAAAACTCAATATCACCGTGCGCAGGCCCCACGATGGACGCCAACTGTTATGGAATTGTCACGGCAGATGTCCTAGTGTGAGGACTTGGTCGTGAGGCCAGCGCATCTATGTAGTAGCTTGAAGGGGTTGGTCGGAATCGAGAGACGCAAGGTTTTACCCAGGTTCGGCCCCTCACGATGGAGGTAAAGCCTACATCCTGCTTCATTGATATTGATGATGATGATCACGATTACACGGGTGCTCTAACTTGAGAGCTATAGACTTGTCTGTCTAAACCTAACTTGTCAAACTTGTCCTCCTTGGGGAGTCCTGCCCCTCCTTATATATGTTGAAGGGGCGGCTTACATGACTAGTCCTATTAGGATTAAGATTACTCTATTACAAGTGGAGTCCTAGTCTTGCTTCCTTTGTAAGGGAATATTCCTTATATTTTTCTCTTAAACGGGCCCACCATAATACGAGCCGGCCTTTCATGAACCGCCCGCTGGGCCACCGGGTCTTGTTGCTCCTTTGACCCGTCTGCCGGGTCACCAATGAGTCACCAGGCCCAGCCAGGTCATCAGTGAGTGGAGAGATCCGAGCGGGTCACTTCGTGAGTCGCCAAGTTAGGGCGGGTTACTAGTGAGTCGCCAAGTTAGGGTGGGTTACTAGTGATTCGCCAAGTCCGGCCGGGTCATACCACGGGGTATATCCCCGACAGGAAGAGAGCTTCCGGGACGAAGCGTCGCCGTGTCAAGGCGGAACCTGGGCAAAAGCAATCTAGGGCTCCGGCGGAGCTATTCTGCCGGGAAAACTTCACTCCGGGAGGGGGAAATCGAAGCCATCGTCATCACCAACGATCCTTCCTCGAGAGGGGGTCAATCTCCATCAACATCTTCACCAGCATCATCTCCTCTCAAACCCTAGTTCATCTCTTGTATTCAATCTTTGTCTCAAAATCTCATATTGGTACCTGTGGGTTGCTAGTAGTGTTGCTTACTCCTTATAATTGATGCTAGTTGATTTATTCGGTGGAAAATCATATGTTCAGATCCTTAATGATATTCAATACCCCTCTGATCTTGAACATGAATATGATTTGTGAGTAGTTACGTTTGTTCCTAAGGACATGGGAGAAAACTTGTTATAAGTAATCATGTGAGTTTGGTATTCGTTCGATATTTTGATGAGATGTATATTGTCTTCCCTCTAGTGATGTTATGTGAACGTCGACTACATGACACTTCACCATGATTTGGGCCTAGGGGAAGGCATTGAGAAGTAATAAGTAGATGATGGGTTGCTATAGTGACAGAAGGTTAAACCCTAGTTTATGTGTTGCTTTATAAGGGGCTGATTTGGATCCATATGTGTCATGCTATGGTTAGATTTATCTTAATTCTTCTTTTTTTAGTTGCGGATGCTTGCGAGAGGAGTTAATTATAAGTGGGAGACTTGTCCAAGTAAGGACAACAACCAAGCACCGGTCCACCCACATATCAAATTATCAAAGTAACAAACACGAATCATATGAGCATGATGAAAACTAATTTGACAGTAATTTTCATGTGTCATCGGGAGCGCTTTGCTTTATATAAAAGTTCGTCCAGGCTTATCCTTTGCCAAAAAAAGATTTGACCACCTTGTTACACCTTAGTTACACTTGTTACTTGTTACGCGTTACAAATTATCTTATCACAAAACAAAACTATCTGTTACCGATAATTTCAATGCTTGCAGAAAATACCTTACTGAAAACCGTTTATTATTTCATTCTGCTCCTTGTTGGATTCGACACTCTTACTTATCGAAAGGACTACGATAGATTCCCTATACTTGTGGGTCATCATGCGTCCACAAAAATTTGAGGGGCCGGATTTGTTGTATGCGGCTGTAGATGCTCTTAATGTGTGCTAAGTCCACTTCTTTTCATTTATCTGCATATAAAATTTGACTGAAGTTCAACTTTGTAAAATTTAACAGCTTTATAGAAAAAAATTCAACAAGCACGAGACGAAATCAATATCATTAGATGCCATGAAATTAATTTCATACTATGTAACTTTAGTGTTATAATTGACAAATTTTAATATAAATTTGGTCAAATTTTGCGTAATTTGACTTTAGATAAATTTTATACGCGAAGTAAAAAAGAAATGAAGGGGTATCAAAGCTAAGTTTGTACGTGCAATTGAGCTTGTGAGCTACTCCATCATGTAGTGAACACATGAAAAATTGAATGGTTGAATTCAGAATAGGGCCCCTAAAAAAAGAATTCAGAATAGGGAGTACTAGCACCGTCAGCGTACTAGCCGTTAGGGTCCTCTTCAACCCGGAGTGAGGGACACGCAAAGTTTCTATTCCTAAAATACCCCCCCAACCAAATCCGTCGAGCGTTTCCGTCAAGAAAAGGGGGGAAATCCGTCGAGCATCGAACACCCCAAATCCTCCCAAAACCTCTGGCGGCGAATTCCTCCGTGCCTCCTCGCAACTCGCATCGGTCGCCCCCGTACTCCGGCACGCTCGAACCCTCCGATTTCCCTCGGTCGATTCTTGGATCTCGCCGCGCTGCTGATTGTCTGATCCTTCGGGAGGGGGGGTTCCTCGCTGTCCCTCTTCCATGGAGGCGGCGGGCTCCAGTTCGTCCCGGCCGCCGAAGCGCCGCCGGCCCGGGCTGCGTCCGTCGGCGCCTCTGGAGGTGGCCGGCGCGAGGACGCCGTACATGCCGTCCCTCTGCACCAACTCCAAGAACCCGTCCACCAAATGCTACGTGAGTTGCCGCGCCGGAAACCCCCTTTTCTTGGCTCCTTCGCTTGTTGAATCCCTTGATGGTTGCCGTGCGCTCGCTAGTTCTTGAAAGGAGCCCGTGCTTGCGTCCTGCCTTGCCACGCTTAGGCGATTATTAACGGGATGCCATGAAATTAATTTTCTGAAAGAAATATGACCGCGTATTCCAGTTCTTGGTTATTTGGTGGTTCTTGATGTTGCTAGGGCAAACGATTTGATTAGTGGCTAATCCTAGGCTGTCTTGCTTTAATAATATTGCTTCAGGAAATGTGTCATCGCACCCCAGCCATGGACGAGTTAGCAATTCTGAATTCAAGGAACGAATTTGTATCCCCTTTTGTTATGGGGCTGCTGTTGATTGGTAGCATTGACGATATGTTGTCAGGAAATTGTGCTAACTGAATGAACATATCGTCTTACTAGTGCTGCATCTGTAAGAAGTATGGTCCGTCTTTTTGAGCCAAACTACCTGTGTTCGTACAGTTCCTGCTCAGTGCTTTGTTTGAAAGGACTGCTTGTTGAAACACAAAACGCTGTGGTTTCACCTTTTTAAAGCTCGGCGTAATCACTTCATTTGTTGCATAGAATTTGTTAGCCCATTTTGTAACAATTTTTCAAGGTTTATAAACTTGTCCGGCTTTGGACTGCAATGCTCCATTCTAGATCTCATTATTGTTGGTGTTACCAACAACAACCTATTGAAATTGTAAGATCAGTTGATCACAGGGCACCATGCATACTAGTGTTTATTTGAAGAAAAAGATTTGGCCATAGATGGCTAATTCGGTACATTTGTTTAAAAAAGAATAATCATTCATGTCCTGCAAGTTGCTGGTCATAAATTTAAATTTTTTTTACACAAAAAGGTAGAGCATACAAACAATTGAAACGGTAAAAATATCTATTTTTGTAAACACAAGCATCGCAGGACATTTTGAATTTATTTAAAAGGTCGGCATGATTTCTTGATTTTTTTCCTAGCCCCATTTTGTGTTTCATAAATATTTCTAAAGATGTCCACAATTGTATGGCTTTAAAATGCAATGACCTTCTAGGTCTCATTGTTATTGGTATTATCAGCAGTACTATTGAATTTGTATGGAAAGGTACATAGCGGTCCTTTTTTCAGCACTTGATCTGTCGAATAAGAACATTGCCCTCATTCGGTACATACGGTTGTGAAGGAGTAATCCTTCATAAACTGCAGTTTATGTTCGGTAGCTCAGAAAATTGCATTCTCTATGCCAATTGTTTGGATTTACTGCAGTTATTGCTATATCATGTGCCCTTCATTTTAAACATGGAAAGGTCATCCTACACAGCGTCCTTTTTTCAGCACTTGATCTGTCGAATAAGAACATTACCCTCATTCAGTACATACGGTTGTGAAGGAGTAATCTTTCATAAACTGCAGTTTATGTTCAGTAGCTCAGAAAATTGCATTCTCTATGCCAATTGTTTGGATTTACTGCGGTTATTGCTATATCATGTGCCCTTCATTTTAAACATGGAAAGGTTATCCTACATAGCGGTCCTTTTTTCAGCACTTGATCTGTCGAATAAGAACATTGCCCTCATTCGGTACATACGGTTGCGAAGGAGTAATCCTTCATAAACTGCAGTTTATGTTTGGTAGCTCAGAAAATTGCATTCTCTATGCCAATTGTTTGGATTTACTGCAGTTATTGCTATATCATGTGCCCTTCATTTTAAACATGGATTGGTTGTTTGTTATTTTCACACTGGTGGTATTTTTATTTGATATATTTTCTGCATACATTGATAGTTGCCATAGTTAAAAAAGGCGCGCCTAAGCGAGCGCTTAAGTGCGCCTAGGCTCTAGGCGATAGCAAAACGCCTAGCGTATAACTGCGCTTAATCTGTGCATAAGCATGCACTTTGGTCAGAAATCGCAAGGAGGTGGCAGAACGCACAATTAACGCCTAGCGCTTTTTTGAACTATGATAGTTGCTGTATTCTGCTTAGTAAATAGCCTGCGACATATACCATGAAATAACTATTCATTATGTTCTGTGTAAACTCCTACTGTATCGTGCCATGTACAGAACTCCTTGTTTCCTTGGATCATAAATTAAACCATGACGCTTTTATGTACGTTCCAGCAAGCACATCACTGCAATATACTAGATGGTGTAATGGTCCTTAACTTTGTGCATAACTTCCCTGAATTTACAATAAATATTTAAAGAAATAGTTATGCCTGATATGTTTATGGGTCTTCTATAATGGCAGGGTGACAGATTCATACCAGATAGGTCAGCGATGGACATGGACATGGCATATTACCTCCTTACGGAACCTAAGAAGGGAAAGGAAAATGAAGCCGTGGTATCACCGGCTAAAGAAGCATACAGGAGGCTTCTTGCTGAGAAACTCCTGGGCAGCAGAACCAGGATTCTTGCCTTCAGGAACAAGCCACCAGAACCGGAAGGGATGCTGCCACAGATTTTATTTGAAACTCCGACTTCCAGTCAGACCAAGCCTACTAAACAGCGCCGAAAGATTCCCCAGGTATGCCAATTGCTTTACTGTTTGTGGATCTTCTGGTTCTTCAGACAACTAGCATTATTCTGTTGGTTACATCATGCTTGGATTGCTTCGTTTTTTCAGTTTGCTGAGAGGACGTTAGATGCCCCTGGAGTGGTTGATGATTACTATCTTAACGTGCTGGACTGGGGAAGCAAAAATGTGGTGTCCGTTGCCCTTGAGAATACCCTGTACTTGTGGAATGCATCTGATAGCTCTACCTCTGAGCTTGTGACTGTTGACGCTGACTATGGTCCCATTACTAGTGTCAGCTGGGCTTGTGAGGGGCAACATATTGCCGTTGGCCTTAACTCTTCTGACATCCAGCTCTGGGATACGAGTTCTAATCGTATGGTTAGTTCTCTTGACACTTTTTTTTCTTGTACTGTAGTGTAAACAAATTGGCTCATACTGATACAAATATATATCTCATAAAATTTGCAGCTGAGAACACTCCGAGGTGTCCATGAGTCAAGGGTTGGTTCACTGGCTTGGAACAGTAGCATCCTGACAACCGGTGGAATGGATGGCAAGATCGTGAACAATGATGTCAGGATGAGATCCCATATGGTTCAGACATACCGAGGGCATGAAGCAGAGGTATGCGGGTTGAGATGGTCAGGATCTTTGCAGCAATTGGCGAGTGGTGGAAACGACAATCTGGTGCACATATGGGATGCATCAATGGCGTCTTCTAATCCATCTCTGGGTCACGATAGATGGCTCCATAGGTTTAGTGACCACTTGTCTGCAGTGAAGGCTCTTGCCTGGTGTCCATTCCAGAGCAATTTACTTGCCTCTGGTGGTGGTGGAAATGATCGATGCATCAAATTCTGGAACACACACACTGGTCTATGTCTGAATTCTGTTGATACTGGGGCCCAGGTATGCGCACTGCTCTGGAATAAGAATGAAAAGGAGCTGTTGAGCGCCTGCGGGTTTGTACAGAAACCACTCACATTATGGAAGTACCCGTCGATGGTTAAATTGGCCGAACTCGAAGGCCACACTTCACGTGTCCTCTGCTTGGCACAGGTATTTATTTCTCTCTCTTGTGGCACCGTATATATGGTAATGATGATTGCTTGCTTATGCTGTTGATATAACATGATTTCTTGGTACTTTTATGTTTGTTGCAGAACCCCGATGGCTCCACGGTAGCCTCCGTTGCAGCAGATGAGACTCTAAGGTTCTGGAATGTGTTTGGAACTTCTGAAGCACCGAAACCTGCAGCCAAGACCGTACACACTGGAATGTTTAGTTTCAGTCATATCAGATGAAGTTTTATCTGGAATAGGGTTGCGGGTAATCGCCGTATATACTAGTATGAAGAAGCATACAAAAGATGTACATATTCTCTAGTACCTGATCAGCATCCATGTTTTGCGGGAGTTGACCAACTTGGAACTGTAACCATCTTCTGATCTGATTTGCAACTTAACCATCATTTTGTCCAGAGAGAAGTTTACCGCGATTTAGACAAAGCCACCAGGAGAATCACTCTCCTGACGCTAGATTACCTACAAATATGAGGTCCTAATACATGAATATGCTTTGTCACTTTTGTATGCTGACTCCATCCATGTAGTGTCCTCCTGGATGCCGTCCTAGTGTAATTTTCTCACCTTTGTTTTTTTTCCCTGTGATAGTGGAATGACCATGAGTATGTGATAGCATTCCGTTGTTTTCCACGTTGCTTACTGTTTTCTGCTCCTATTGCATTCAAAAGTGTGTTATACTCCCTCCGTCCGAAAGAAATTGTCTCTCAAATGGATGTATCTAACACCAAGTTAATACTATATATGTCCATTTGAGGGACAAGTTTTCTGGGACAGAGGGAGTAAGGGCCTGTTTGGTTTGTGACTAACTTAGTCAAAGATTGCCACAACTAAGGTTAGGTAAGTTTGACCAACTTAGGTGAGTGTTTGGTTCAAGCCACACCTTAGGCAAGCCACATTTGAATCCCACATGGCATACACACAAAAAGTGTGGCAAGATTCCCTTAGGCTTGCCAACTTGTGGCTCTCATTTTGATGAACTAACCTTAGGCAAGTTTGGTAAAAATGTATGGCAAAGTGTGGCAATGCTAGTCCTAGAACCAAACAGCCCTTAACTCTTTGTTTCTGTACTTTTTCCGATAGAAGTTCTAGTCATTTAAAAAAACACTACTTAAACTAGATTGTAGAAGATAAGCAAGCCGGTTCGGGCAGCAAGTCCTATTTGAAGATAAGAAGTTGTGTTAATTTTTGCAGGTCTGTATAAAATATGTTAAAGCACAAATATGCTTCATCAGTACAATGAAAATAGTGACATCTGCACCTAAAAAAATTATAATAGTGACATCTAAACCATGTTCTTTATCTTCTTCCAGGATGATTAGTAGTAGGGCCATGTGAACGGATCTTAGTTCCACAATATATATTTCCCTCTTCCCAAATTACTTGTCGCAGAAATGGATAAAAATGGATATATCCAGAACTAAAATACGTTAGATACATCTATTTTCTATGATAAGTAATTCTAGATAGAGGGAGCATATTCCTACACCAACCGAGGACGAAATGGCGAGGAGGAAAGGGGTTTGATTCTACCGTCATGTTGTGTGGATATTAGATCGATTGATGAGTATTGTATTCTAATCGTAGATGAGATCAAGCAATGGGCAATGGCAGGAGCATTAGGGATTGAACGCGGAGCCAGTAATCAAGTGTTGTGCAGGAGAATTAGGGATTGAATGGAAAGAGGAGACGGAATAGGCGGCTGAATAACAGAGGCGTTGGGTGGCGGGAGAGAGGAGACGGAATGTGTGACGGGATAACAGAGGCGTTGGGTGAGGATGCATCTTCAGATGCAGAGTATGGCGTTGGTGGCGGCGTGGTAGCACCGGCGGCGAGGGAAAGCGGTGACGGTCGCCGCTAGTTGGTGTGACAGAGGCTGGCCGGATAGCGCACGACGCACCATACAAAGAAAGCCCATGAAGGAATCCTGCGAGCCCAATGTGAGCTCGGTCAGCCCTGACTCTAAAGGAATTTTTTCTATAGAAATTCTATCATATAAAATTCCTCCAAACCAAAGGAGACCTCTCTTTTTTCACATACAGAATGTTGAAATTTTGTTCACTTTCTCGAAAAATGATTCATTTTTAAATGTTAAACATTTCAAAAAAAAGTTCAAAACATTCAAAAAATATCAAATTATCAAATTAAAATCTCTTTCCTGACAAAAATTGTTTATGATTTTGGAAAAAATGTTTGTGCTTTCAAACAAATTCAAAAAAAATAAAAAATGCTCGCGTTTCAAAAAAAGTTTTCAGACTTTTTAACAAATGTTTTTCGTGTTTTTTGAAAAACTAAATGAAGGAGTAAAAAAATAAAAATAAACTCCCCTAGAACAATCGGCTTGCTTGCCGACCCGCTTGGTGGAAATGATCTATTTGATTGGAAGAGTGAGGAGAAATAAAAGGGTATACACTTACTGATGGCAGTGGTGGGTAATTTTCCCTCAACTTCAGCTTGTAGAGTCTTTTGGAGCACCCCTGAAGAGCTTCACAAAAAATTAGGAATTGTATCACAGATTCTAGTTTTTGCAGAGTGGCGAAATGTGGAGCTACCCTATTTGTCTTGCGTTTTCTAGGGTGGAGCTAAATTTTAAGGAGCATAGTAGTCCCTTAGTTTCCAGATCCTATGTTTCTGACATGTATTCTTGTAAACATTCCAACGCAACAAAGTTCTCCCGTCAGGAAAAAAAAAAGATTTCTCGCGCCAGATACTAGCTCGAGCATTAATGATTGAGCAGATTTTTTTAACGCAAGGCAAAAACTTTATCTATTACGTTAATCAAGTGGACGGTTGTTGCTCGGTTAATTGTGGAAACTAACAAAAACCCGATACATGTAAGGCCAAACCCACTCAAACTCCACGGGATAAGCCCACCATTGTGAGCGACGTTGCCAACCGCACAAAAATAAACTAAACAATACAACCCACTCCGCCGAACAAGTCAACCTTTCACCACCGCCGGAGAGAATAAGTCGAGACTACTATGCAAGGAGCATTCTCGGGAATCTACCGAGGTGAATAAGGCGTGACATCTATGATTGAGCAGGGTTCACTTTGATAGAATGATATTAAAATTCATCTTTGACTTGACTTAACATGGCTGGAGTATTCAGATGATTAATTATCACTATGGCTTTACTTTTGTGTAAGTTCCGGAGTTCAGTTGACTGCCCGAAAGATTCATAATTCTTTTATATTGGATCAGCATAAAGTATGATTGCTTCCATACTTATTAGCGACCGGTCTCAGTTGTTTAGAAAAATGGAAGTAGAAAAAGGAGTATTGGTATAATTAAGGCTCCTTTGAATCTCAAAGGATTTTCATATGAATTTTGGAGGATTAGAATCTTGGGAATATTCCAATGTTGCTTGTTTTATTCGTAGGAATGGATCCTATAGGAATTTTTCCTAAGGACTTTTTGTTACTTCCTATAGGTTTTCTAGCATACACTCAAATCTCTTTGAAAGAAATTCTTTATTTTTTCTATGATGCAATCAAACAATCCAAAATCACATGGCATTGAGATGAACATGACATTTCAATCCTATGTTTGTCATATCCCCGTGTTTTTAGAATCCTGCAAATCAAAGAGGCCCTTACTAGTGACCAATCCATTAGCTGGTTATAAGATGTTTCTGATGTATTCAAAAGCTAAGAAGTTTGAAAAACCTAACTGGTCGTTATTTGGTTGCTTAGACGAACAGAACACAAAGAGACAGCCAATCGAAAAATACACGACAATACAATGATAAGCTGCAATGGTCTGCTATCAAAGGTGAAGGTCTTAAAAGTTAAAAAGTAAACATAACAAAATTGGCGATGAATAGACAATATACATTTTTTTAAAGTCTTTGGATCTATAATAAAATGTAAAATGTAACAACAGTACAAAGATTCCTAGAGTTAACAAAAATTGCAACCGACCATCCAATGACAACTACAATACAAATACTAAAACGAGTCGAAAGCACACCGCTGTCATCCTTCTTCCTCACCGGACTTGTACAAATCTTGTTGTAGTTCACAATCAAAAAGTTATCGTGCTAAGACTTCAAAGGACCAGTGCACTAAAACAATATACATCGCCGATAAAGAAAAATATAGATTGAAAAAACCAAACATGTAAACACATCAATGACAAGAAACACCAGTCGATTCCAGATGGATCTGTGAAAACAAACACCAACCGTATCTAAATAGATTGGGTGTGTCTAGGGCACATCTAGATGTGCTCTAGTTATTGCACATCTAAGTAAGTGAATCAAGCATAAAGAGAAAAAGGAAAAAGAGAAAGAAAATATTCATATGAATTTCAATGTAAAATCAATGATATGACTTAGATGTGCAATACTTATGACACATCTAGATGTGCTTTAGCAAAACTCAAATAGATTCGCCGAAGACCAAATCGGACCGAACCTAAAAAGATAAACGCACCTCTACATGCCCTACGAGTCGGAGCAGAGAAAGAACATCGAGGACTATTCTCCGCCAGACTACGAAAAGAGATGGCTCTTGCCCTACTCACGACCAGCAAGCCAGGGGAAGAGGGGAGGGGCCAACGGTGAGATCTGGCGTGGGAGCAAAGGCCACTTCGAAAAGAAAAGAAGAAGAAGATAGTGAATTCCTAATCTACCCCTGGCTGTCTCACTTGTTGTCGCCAAGAGGCGGGCACTCCGCAGCAATTCCCCATTTCCCGCCTCCCCCCTTCCGCCATCTCCCGCGTCTTCTCCTCTCCAAACCCCGAAACCCTAGAGCCCCCCTCGACCCCCCGCCTCCGCCTCCGCCACCGGATCGGCAGCCACCCATGGCTCTCAAGCAGAAGGGGAGCGACGCCGCCGCCGCCGACACCAGCAAGCGCCGCCGCGTCGGCTTCGCCGGCATCGGTACGCAACCCCGCCTTTCCCCCACATCCTCTCTCGATTCGTAGATTTGGTTCTCGAGGTCGGGGTTCGTGCTCGGGCTACGGCCTGATGTTCCCGCGAGCGTGTTGTTAGATTCAGGCGCGCTTCCGCGTAGGCTCGTAGACACACGCACACGGGGCCACTCAGCTGAGAGAGACTGAGGTGCCCTCAGTCGAGGTGTTTGTGCCGCTGTATTCGTGTTCCGTTGGATTCAGACGGAGTGGCCTTTCTTCTCCGGGCAATATCAGTGTGCTTCGTTTTTTTTCTCTCTCTTCATTTTGTTCTGTGCTAGTCAACAGGGGAAGTGACCTTGCCAACACATTTGGTTTCGACACTGGACAGTTCTGTGTGGTCAATTCCGATGGGAGGCTGCGCATTCCTCAAGCGTTTTATTTCGTACTTATGGACTTGTTGGACTGGTTATTTTTGCATGGTTGCTTTCAGCATGTCAAAGGATTAAGATGGGCACTGCACATTGCGTGAGAACTTCATATCCTCGTTAGTTTGCATACGAAATCGCTAGCTGTTTGACCTGTTAATTATGGTGATGAGTGGTACAATAAACTGTTTATTTGTTTATGATTGTATTGGCCTGTAGAAACAGGAAGAGCAATCACTCCATTTTTATTGTATCGGGCTTGTAGAGCTATTGTTTACATTTGTTACTCATGGTGCAGCTGTGTTCATCTCTGATGCGCGTTTCAGCCAGTGGCGGATCCAGTGGGGGTGACATGGGTGCCATGGCATCCCCTCCAAAATACATTTTTTTATATTTTAACCTATACTAATTAGGCTAACATGTGTCTATTAGCAGTGCTCAAATGCATTTGTGTAAGGTTGGCAGCCCCTATGAGGCCTTTCTAGATCGGGCACTGATTTCAGTGCTTCTAGGTAATTTGTTTTGTATAGGTACATGGCCAAATTTAATGCTATCTCTTTTTACATGTTCAACAGATGCTGGAACTGAAGCGAATGAATGCATGCAAGTGTTTATTGGTATGAAATTGCTTTCCTTAGTCCCATCTGGTGTGCAGTATCTTGGCAGCAAGCATTAGTCTCTACTTTCTAGTTCCTGTTGTGCAATTTCAAACTATCCTACATAGCTTGGAATTACAGAGGGAATTTTGTAGCAGTAACTTAGTCTATCATCATTGAGGAGAAAAATACAAGCATCTTTGGTGTACTAAAAGTTCATGCGAAAAACATTATATAGTGTAAGAATGGCATTTTTCACCATTCCATGTAACATCATTCTAAATTACGAGCCTTTCATATCTAGTTGCCAAATTTAATTAACTGCAATAAAGCAAAGAATTATGCCTGCAGGGTTTCAAACTAGGCTCAGTGAATATATAATCTTGTTATTTTCGCTTCTTCAGATCCTTAATGTATTTTGTTATTGGCATTACTACAGCAAGAAACCCTGACGAGGTGGGCTCAGCAGACAGCACTCCCATTGAGCCATTTGACCTAAACCATTTCTTTGGTGAAGATGGCAAGATATATGGCTACACAAATCTCAAGGTAGAAAGCAAAATTATGATTTCTTATCTGTAGATAGTCTTACGATAAAAAAGACAGGCTCTTCAACCCATGATATTTTTATTTCAATGTTTAAGTTTCACATGCTTGTAATTTGCAATATGGGATGCTATTTGTTTATGTCTGATATATCACTTGGTGCAGATCAATGTGTGGATAAGTGCTATATCATTTCATGCATATGCCGAGATTTCATTCCAGGAAACATCTGATGTGAGTACTATTTTGCAAGTATTGGTTATTCTATTGTGATATTTTGAGACTTCTATAAGAAATTACATCTGTCATGAATTGTAGCTTTGCCTACAGAACCTCAGATAATTTGTATGCTTGTTACCCCAGTCATTACCATTTATTGCAATGTGTTTCTTAATTTTAACCTCATGTAATTTTATTTTATCGTAAGAGTATCCGAGTATGTATGGTTAGTGGCTACCAGTATATATTTGTTATGACTGAGTATGTATGCTTGGGCGAGAGCCGAGAGTAGTACTAGGATCGGTGACCTCCTGGGAAGTCCTCGTGTTGCATCCCCTTTTTAATGAGTTGGTTGTGAGATCTTATGGGTTTCACCTCTAGCCTACCCCAACTTGTTTGGGACTAAAGGCTTGGTTGTTGTTGTTGACCTAAACCTGAAGCATTTCGTTTTCATCTGCTAAAAATACTTGCTGAATTACTGTAATAGCATGTTGCGTTTAATATGCTTTATAACTGGCACCTCGTGTTCCATTTGCAACCGTAATGGAATATGATGTAGCTATTTTGATGCTGCTATTTAATAGCATGTACTCCCTCTATAACTTAATATAATACGTTTTTAGACACTATGACAGTGTCAAAAAACGTCTTATATTAAGTTATAGAGGTAGTATTTGCCATGCTTTTACATGATTTCACCAGAATGGAAATCTTCATTTTGTTAATTGCATTCATTCTGTGTAACCATTAATCAACACCACTACGACTTCAATTTCAGTAATGTTTTCTGTCTGTACGAATGACTCAGTGAGTTAATCCTGGATTTGAAACTTCACTTGTTTTGTATTTATTAGTAATGGCAACTAAGCATTTCCTGATTTTCTCAAGCTATCAAATATCATACAATCAACTAAATTTCTTTCAGGGAGGGAAAGGGATCACAGATATAAAGCCTGTCCTTCAGGTAAGATCTGCCTGTTTAGAATATCTGTTGTAATTAAAGAAACTTCCATGTGCATGATCTAAGACTCGTTTATTCTTTTTGACAGAACATTTTCGGGGAAAACCTAGTAGAAAAAGATGAATTTCTGGAGGCATTCTCAAAGGAATGCCAGTGCATCAGGTACCTTTATTTGTAGAGCTCGGCCATAGATCATTTCTTTACTGCTCCTGGAAGCAGGCAGAACTTATTTCAAACTTCTGCAGTGATGTTGTGAAGAATGGTAATTCCATTAAACATGATGCATCAGATGAAGATGATCTGTCAGTTCAGGTAGGTATTTTTGTTGTCCCGTTGCGCGATTGATGCGTTTTGTTAACTTAGTTATGAATTCAGCATGCAAACTGAAGTCCTTAAAATACATGTTTTCCTATCAAGTGCTATTACTTAATACTAAGATGCAATTTTTGCATCGATGCTTCTAAAAAGTAAAGGTTAATGTAATTGTGAGAACGAATGGTTATGTGGTTTAGGTCGTTTACTTTAATGACAGTTTGCATTCAATCCATTGCCATTCTTTGGGGTTGCACATGTACTGAAATTGATCTCCTTTTCTATTGTCAGATTGTTCGAGTTGAACTCCAAGGTGCTGCTGCATACCTTTATTCACGTTTGGTATCACTTGTTTTGCTTCTGGTTGAAGGTAACTGAAAGTTTTAGAGTATAGTGGTCGGTTATATTTGGAACCCTTTTCTAACATCATCACACTCTAGGTTCCACACCTATAGATATCACGGAACATGGATGGCAAATGCTCCTTGTAGTGAAGAAGGCAGAGCTTGAGTCATCTGCTTCAAAATTTCAGTTGCTAGGCTTTGCAGCTGTCCACCATTTTTATCATTACCCTGAGAGCACTCGCTTGCGTATCAGTCAGGTTGGTATTGCAGCTTTTACTGTCTATTTCTTCATGTGTCTGCATCGTTGTTTAAAGCAAGCTCATATACATTTTGTTGTTTCCAATGTTTGAACCGACATGAACATAATTGCATAACCTGATTTTTGGAAAATAAAGTTGGTTTTGGACTCTACTTTGGATGTTGGCTGATATGTTTCTTTTACTTTAATCAGATACTGGTCTTACCACCTTATCAGGGTGAAGGGCACGGCCGTCGTCTTCTTGAGGCAATCAATTCTATTGCAGAATCCGAGAACATGTATGACGTAACTATCGAAGACCCTTCTGATTACCTGCAGTATGTACGTTCGTCCATTGACTGTCTCCGTCTCCTCACCTTTGAGCCAATCAAGCCTGCACTTGGTGCTATGGTCTTGTCTCTAGAACAGACCAACCTGTCTAAAAGAACTCGCAGTTCGATAATGGTTCCGCCGGCTGACCTGGCCGAGACCGTGCGGCAGAAGCTGAAGATCAACAAGAAGCAGTTCCTGCGGTGCTGGGAAATTCTGATCTATCTACACCTTGACGCCGAAAACCTCAAGTGCATCGACAACTTCAGGGCCTGCATCTACGACCGCACCAAAGGTGAGCTGCTCGGTGGCGCCTCTGGAACCAACGGGAAGCGGCTTGTCCAAGTGCCCACTAGTTTCGATGAGGACACGTCATTTGCTGTGTTCTGGACAAAGGAGGGCGGGGAAGAAGATAATCAGACAGTCCAGCAGCAGCCGGAAGATCTCGCCACTCAGGAGCAGCAGCTAAATGAATTGGTGGACAATCAAATGGAAGAGATTGCTGAGGTCGCCAAGAACGTTGCCTCACGCGGCAAGGATAAATTGGCTGCTTGATGACGTGAGATCTTGTAGCTCGTTGGTAGAAAGTTGGAAAATTTCTTGACCGGAGGTTATCCTCGACGTGGAGAACTATGCAATGCGGATTTTCTGTTTTGAGAATGTTATATTGTTATACTGTTTCAACTTAGTAACCGTACCAACTGATGTTATTTGAGTGAAAAACAAATAGGAAAAAACGCCAGAACTTGCAATATCATGCCAGGTACCAACCCCCAAAATCACTAATTAAGAACATCTCTAGCAAATCCCTTAAAGGTTTGGTGAACTATGCTTTTTGGGCTGATTTATGGGACGGCGACTTGCGGGATTTGCTAGAGATGCTCTACGGAGCACTCCTTGCAATGGTCCTCCTAACTCTCGAGGTTGCCGACAAGTGGTACATTGTTGCAACTTGGGAGTTTCCTTTTTTTTGTAGATTTGTTTATTCAAAATGTTTAATCTTTTATACTGTGCATCTAAATTTTAAACTGCTTTCGCTGTTGGATTCCTCGCATGGAGATTTTTAAAACTAGATCCCATGTTGTTAGCTTTTGATGAAAAAGAAAATTCACAAAAAAAAAACAGATGAAAAATAAATAGGAAGCACGTTTTTTTCCTTTTCGAAAGAGGCACGACATGCCTCTTGTAGAAGCAAATCAGTGCCTCCATGAGAAGTAAACCCGTGCCTCTCGCACAAGAGGCACGACGACTGTGCCTTGTGAAAAAAATGCGTTTTTTCGTTTTCGAGAGGCACGGCCGTGCCTCTTGCGAAAGCAAATCTGCGCCACTCCAGAAGCAAACCCGTGCCTTTTACGGAAGAAAAACATTTTTTTCATTTCCGAAAGGCACGACCATGCCTCTCGCGAAAGCAAATCCGCGCCCCCCGCGAAAGCAAAAAAGTGTTTTTTCATGATTTTTTTAAAATTGTCCAAAAGCTAAGAAAGACCGGTGAAAACCCGAAAAGCCAAAAAACAGGGGAAAAACATCTAAAAAGGCGAAAACGTGTGCAGAAAAATAAAAAAACAAAATCCGCTGAAAGCGCCGAGAGTGCGACATGTGGCGGCGGCTGAGAGTGCGCCCATGTTGAGAGGTATGAGACCTCTGACAAGTTCTTTGTGGCCTCCGATTCAATCGTACACTAATCATACACGCAAACGTGTACGTTACGATCAAGATCAGGGACTCACGGGAAGATATCACAACACAACTCTACAAATAAAATAAGTCATACAAGTATCATATTACAAGCCAGGGGCCTCGAAGGCTCGAATACAAGAGCTCAATCATAGACGAGTCAGCGGAAGCAACAATATCTGAGTACAAACATAAGTAAACAAGTTTGCCTTAAAAAGGCTAGCACAAACTGAGATATAGATCGAAAGAGGCGCATGCCTCCTACCTGGGATCCTCCTAAACTACTCCTGGTCGTCGTTAGCGGACTGCACGTAGTAGTAGGCACCTCCAGTGTAGTCGACGGTGGCGTCTGGCTCCTGGACTCCATCGTCTGGTCGCAGCAATCGGGTATAGAAAGGGAAAAAAGAGGGAGCAAAGCAACCGTGAGTACTCATCCAAAGTACTCGCAAGCAAGGAGCTACACTACATATGTATGCATTGGTATCAAATGGAATAAGGGTATCATATGTGGACTGAATTGCAGAATGCCGGAATAAGAGGGGGATAACTAGTCCTATCGAAGACTACGCTTCTGGCCACCTTCATCTTGCAACATGTACAAGAGAACAGAAGGTAAGTCCACCAAGTAGCATCATGTAGCATAATCCTACCCGGCGATCGTCCCCTCATCGCCCTGTTAGAAAGCGACCACCGGGTTGTATCTGGCACTTGGAAGGGTGTGTTTTATTAAGTATCCGGTTCTAGTTGTCATAAGGTCAAAGTACAACTCCAAGTCGTCCTGTTATCGAAAATCATGGCTATTCGAATAGATTAACTTCCCTGCAGGGGTGCACCACATTTCCCAACACGCTCGATCCCCTTTGTCCGGACACACTTTACTGGGTCATGCCCGGCCTCGGAAGATCAACACGTCGCAGCCCTACATAGGCACAACAAAGAGGTCAGCACGCCGGTCTAAATCCTATGGCGCAGGGGTCTGGGCCCATCGCCCATTGCACACCTACACATTGCGAGGGTGGCCGGAAGCAGACCTAGCCTAGCAGGCGTTCCAGTCCAATCCGGCACACGCCGCTCAGTCGCTGACGTCACGAAGGCTTCGACTGATACCACGACGCCGAGTGCCCATAACTGTTCCCGCGTAGTTGGTTAGTGCGTATAGGCCAGTGGCCAGACTCAGATCAAATACCAAGATCTCGTTTAGCGTGTTATTTAGAAATAACCATGGACGCCGACCAAGGCCAGGCCCACCTCTCTCCTAGGTGGTCTCAACCTGCCCTGTCGCTCCGTCACAAAGATCCACTCAAAGGGTCGTCGGGACAAACGCCCTTTCGGACCCAATCCGTGAATCACTCGCGGGTACTCCTACGAGCCGACCCGACTTTAGTCACCACAGGTATCATGTAAAGAATATAAGTATATACCCGTGATCACCTCCCGAGTGATCACGACCCGATAGTATAGCAAGGCAGACGGACAAGAATGTAGGGCCACAGATGGAATACTAGCATCCTATACTAAGCATGTAGGATTGTAGGTAAAGGTAACAACAGTAGTAGCAAGGACAGGCTATGCATCAGAATAGGATTAACGGATAACAGTAACATGCTACACTACTCTAATGCAAGCAGTAGAGAGCAGAATATGTGATATCTGGTGATCAAAGGGGGGAGGCTTGCCTGGTTGCTCTGGCAAGAAGGAGGGGTCATCTTCAATGTAGTCGAACACACGGATATCGGCAGCAATCTCGGAGTCTTCCGGAAAGAAGTAACGGAGGGGAACACAATAAATAACAAAGCAATCAAATGTAACACAAAGCAAGATGCGGCAATACGTTGTGCTAGGGGTGACCTAACGTAGGGATAGGTGATACCGACAAAGGGGGGAAACATCCGGGAAGTATTTCCGGTGTTTCGCGTTTTCGGACAGATGAACCGAAAGGGGAAAGTTGCGTGTACGCTATGCTAGGGACGTGTGGCGGACAAACGGACTGCGTATTCGAGTTCGTCTCGTCGTTGTGAGCAACTTTCATGTATAAAGTATTTTCATTTGACTTACGGTTTATTTTATATGAATTTCAAAGTTTTATTGCGTTTACTGAATTTATTAACAAATTGGAAATAATAGCAAAATGCTAGATGCACCCATTGGGTACACAGCCAGAGAGGCTGACTGGTGGGCCTGGTCAACTATTGACTCAGCAGTCAACAGTTGACCGGTCAACTGTCAACAGAACATGGTGGGGTCTCGCATGTCATATGCTATACCTATAAACAAATAAATAAAACAAATCTAATTAATAGGGGACCAAACGTCATCTGTTGTTAGACTAATTTAGCACTAACTAACCAAGCTCTAATAAACAAGGGTCGTCCTAATTGCACAGCTAGCCTTGCGGGTGTGCACACAAACGCACACATAGCACAAGACCATGCTTGGGCGGGGCAAGCTCTCTGCTAGTCATGGGTTTCTTCGGTACCTTTATAAGCCAGTCCAGTTTCGTCAGTTATTTGTTCATCAAACAACTTTGCAGATACGACTGTGCAGATACGCGCTAGGAAGACCAGCAAACAGCAGCGGCATCAGTTAAGGAATAGCAGCGGCGGCAGCAGCTATGCATCCGTAGTAGTAACAAGAAGCAGCAGTATGAAGCAGGCAACAACAGCAGAGTTTCAGCGGCAACAGCGGTAAAGTAGCAGGCTGCGGGCGCGACACACGACGACGGAAGCGACGGGGTGCGGCCAAGGGATGGCCAGCGCGCGGCCGAACGCGGCCAGGGAGCGCATCAGGGCGCGTACAGGGCACCGTGGCATGAGGCGCGGGCGCGGACCACGGCCAACGACCGGAGCTTGGGCAGCGCGGGGCGGCGGCAAAAGGCGTTGGGGAGAGGGGAAAAGGGGGAACGGGCGGAGGCTCACCCCGGGGAGGCCTTGGACGAGCTCGCTGAGGCCGGGAGGCGCCGGTGATGGAGATCGACGACGAATGGCGGGCGGCCGTGCGCGGAGAAGATAGTCGATGGCGGCGCACGGGGCTCTCCTAGCTGGAGACCTTAGTCGAGGGCGAAGGAGGCGGCGATGGAGGAGCCCATGGACGTATTATCAAGAGTCGGGGAGGCCAGTGGCCATGACGACGACGGCCACCATGGCGAGCAGCTCGGGCACGAACAAATTTTGAGGGAGAGAGAGGGAGCGAGGGGATAGCGAGGGCTAGGGTTCGTCCACTGGGTCGGGCTCCAGCTTAACTAGGTCAAGGGTGCCGGCGGATGGTTGACACGCGCCCATCGGCGACGTGGACGGGCGCGCCAGCTCCACGCCATGGCTCCGCCTCTCTCCTGTACAGGGGTTGAGGAAAGGCCCTGGTGGTGGGCTGGGCCTGGTACAGTAGAAGGGATGGGCTAAGTGCACAGGGAGGATTTTCCTTTTATTCCTTTCCTTTCTTTTTACGTTTCCTATATTCTTTACTGTTTTGCAAATTGTTAGGCCACAAAAATAGTTTTGTAAAATATCTAATGGTGCCACATAAATACTTTGCAATATTTAGCACTGCCATAAAAAGGTTTTGAGGCAAGATAATTTCATCTGAATTTTGTTCAAAAGAAATTGGATTAAAAAGGGCTCTTTAGGTACTGTTTTTGGGTGACAACTTTTAATTAAGCAAGCAAGTGACATAGTTTTTATCCACCAGAATTAACTATGGTTTATTTTCAACATTGGGAACAATTTAGTTTTACTGTTTAAAGAAATAACGTATTTAACTTTATTTTAAATTTGAAATTGGCTTTGATTTTTATCAAGTGGAAAATTGTCTTAGTTAAACGTGATGACATGGCACCATTAGTGTGAGGTCACTGTAGCTTAAATATCCGGGCGTCACATTCTTTGCCTACAAGATGGAGGAGAATAGCTCAGCCAATGAGCATGTGCTCATAATGTCCGGGTGCTACAATCGCTTGAATCAAGTGGGAGTTAAACTTTCAGATAAGATAGTGATTGAAAGAGTTTTCCAGTCACTATCACCAAGCTACTACAACTTCGTGATGAACTATAAATGCAAGGGATGAAGATGATCTCGGAGCTGTTCGCGGTGCTTAACACTAGTAGAAAACAGGGCTATGGTCCAGGCCGGCTCAGCCCATTAGTCCCGGTTCAGTGTAGAAAATGTGGGCATTGGTCCCGGTTCGTGAGCCCAGGGGGCCGGCCGGGCCACGTGGGCCATTGGTCCCGGTTCGTGAGCCCAGGGGGCCGGCCGGGCCACGTGGGCCATTGGTCCCGGTTCGTCTGGACCTTTTGGTCCCGGTTGGTGGGACGAACCGGGACCAATGGGCCTCGCTCCTGGCCCACCACCATTGGTCCCGGTTGGTGGCTTGAACCGGGACCAAAGGCTCCCCTTTAGTCCCGGTTCATGCCACCAACCGGGACCAATGAGGTGCCTATATATACCCCCTCGCGCAAGAGCAGAGCACAGTGCTCTGTTTTTTCTGGCCGAGGGGGAGAGGGCTTTGTGGTGCTCTAGCTCACCTCCTATGCACATGAGGTGTTCGATGGAATGCCCGAGCCACACTACTTAAGCTTTCTCCTCTCGAAGCTCGACCTCCAAGCTCCATTTTCCTCAAGATTTGTCTAGATTTAGCGGTCCGTCACGCCCCGTCCCCGTCTTCACCGCCGTCGATCACCCGCGCCGATCTCATCACCGACACCACCGTGGTGAGCCTCTTGTTCTTATCTTCTTTCTGAAAGGAAAAATATTCTTACTTGTATGTTTAGATAGATACTTGTATCATTTTCTTACATTTATTATTGCATCTTATATAGTGCGATGGTTTTGGTATCCGCCCCCGTCGGCCCTCATCCTGTCTATGATTCGGATTTGGTATGTATATTATCTTTATAACTATTGGTTCATTTATTGTTTATGAAAATTATGCCGACCAACGTGACATAGATTTTATTTATCTAGGATGTATGTGAATTGGAAATGCCAACCGACCCTATTGTCGAGAGGTTAAATTTAGTTGAAGAAGAAAACAATTTGTTGAAGGAAAAAATAAAAAAAATTGAGGAGGAGAAGATGATATTGGAGTTGCATGTTGCGGATGTCGTCGATGATCACAAGATCAAGATGGATGCAATGCGCTTGAAGATTAGAAAGATTAGAAAATATGCCATTCATACCGAGGCTTGGTATCATTATGCCGTTGGATCAATTGTTACCTTGGTTGCGATTATGATCGCATTTGTTTTCGCATTGAAATGTTTTACATAGTTTCAATGTATGGTTTAATTAATTAGATGCTCTGGAGAGCTATATGTTGTTAGATGAGAACTATGTATGCACTTTGGTTTTAATGTGATGATGAACTTCTATTAATTTGGACACTTAATTATATATAATGCACGCAGATGAACCGACAATGGATGTACGGTGACAGACACACCCGTGAGTACATTAAGGGCGTGCATGAGTTTCTCGATGCGGCTGAGGCAAACAAGCAGAATGGTTTTATGTGTTGTCCATGCACTGAATGGTGGGAATACGAGGTCTTACTCTAACCGGAAAATCCTTCACTCCCACCTGCTTTACAAGGGTTTCATGCCACACTATAATGTTTGGACGAGGCACGGAGAAATAGGGGTTATGATGGAAGACGGGAAGAAGAAGAGTACGATGACAACTATGTGCCCCCCTGAATACGGTGATGCTGCAACGGGGGGAGCTGGTGAAGATCAAGAGGAACCAGACGATGTGCCCAATGATGCTGCAACGGGTGAAGCTGCTGAAGATCAAGAGGAACCAGACGATGTGCCGATGATGATGATCTCCGCTGGTTCATTGTCGATGCAAGGACGCAATGAATTAGTCAAAAGGAGAAGCTGAAGTTCGAATCGCATGTTAGAGGATCACAAAAAAGGGTTATACCCCAATTGTAAAGATGGCAACACAAAGCTCGGTACCGTACTGGAATTGCTGCAGTGGAAGGCAAGAGAATGCTGTGGCTGACAAAGGATTTGAGAAGCTACTGAAAATATTGAAGAAGAAGCTTCCAAAGGATAACGAATTGCCCGACAGTACATACGCAGCAAAGAAGGTCGTATGCCCTCTAGGATTGGAGGTGGAGAAGATACATGCATGCCCTAATGACTGCATCCTCTACCGCGGTGCATACAAGGATCTGAACGCATGCCCGGTATGCGGTGCGTTGCGGTATAAGATCAGACGAGATGACCCTGGTGATGTTGACGGCGAGCCCCCAGGAAGAGGGTTCCTGCGAAGGTGATGTGGTATGCTCCTATAATACCACGGTTGAAACGTCTGTTCAGAAACGAAGAGCATGCCAAGTTGATGCGATGGCACAGTGAGAACCGAAAGAAAGATGGGAAGTTGAGAGCACCCGCTGACGGGTCGCAGTGGAGAAAAATCGAGAGAAAGTACTGGGATGAGTTTGCAAAGGACCCAAGGAATGTATGGTTTGCTTTAAGCGCGGATGGCATTAATCCTTTCGGGGAGCAGAGCAGCAATCACAGCACCTGGCCCGTGACTCTATGTATGTATAACCTTCCTCCTTGGATATGCATGAAGCGGAAGTTCATTATGATGCCAGTTCTCATCCAAGGCCCTAAGCAACCCGGCAACGCCATTGATGTGTACCTAAGGCCATTAGTTGAAGAACTTTTACATCTGTGGAATGGAAACGGTGTACGTACGTGGGATGAGCACAGATAGGAGGAATTTAACCTTAAGGAGTTGCTGTTCGTGACCATCAACGATTGGCCCGCTCTCAGTAACCTTTCAGGACAGACAAACAAAGGATACCGTGCATGCATGCACTGTTTAGATGACACTGAAAGCATATACCTGGACAAATGCAGGAAGAATGTGTACCTGGGCCATCGTCGATTTCTTTCGACCAACCATCAATGTCGAAAGAAAGGCAAGCATTTCAAAGGCGAGGCAGATCACCGGAAGAAGCCCGCCATGCATACCGGTGATCACATACTTGCTATGGTCAATGATTTGCACATAATCTTTGGAAAGGGTCCCGGCGGACTAGCTTTTCCGAATGACGCTGAGGGACACGCACCCATGTGGAAGAAGAAATCTATATTTTGGGACCTACCCTACTGGAAAGACCTAGAGGTCCGCTCTTCAATCGACGTGATGCATGTGACGAAGAACCTTTGCGTGAACCTGCTAGGCTTCTTGGGCGTGTATGGAAGACAACAAGATACACCTGAGGCACGGGAGGACCTGCAACTTTGCACGAAAAAGACGCATGCCTCCGAAGCATATAAAGGTCCTGCCAGGTACGCTCTGAGTGCACAACTCCAACATAGACGGCCACTTATATTGACTTCACCGGAACTGATCCCCCCAAGAACACCAGAGCAACACCTATGCCTATCCAGAAGCGACAGTAAATAAATAAAGTCCTGCCAGACGCTTTGAGAAGAAGAGAAAGAATTTTGAATGCCTGCATATAAGGGCATGATCTGACTGCTTCTGCGATATAAAGGGAAAATATTCTAGAGAAAAGTTCCAGAACTAAAGTCTCATGACTGCCACGTGATTATGACAATGCTTCCGGTTGCATTGAGGGGGCTTTCTACCGGAAAACGTATTAGCCATTGTGAAGCTATGTGCATTCCTCAATGCAATCTCTCAGAAGGTGATCGATCCAGAAATCATACCAAGGCTAAGGAGTGATGTGGAGCAATGTCTTGTCAGTTTCGAGCTGGTGTTCCCACCATCCTTCTTCAATATCATGACGCACCTAGTTCATCTAGTCGACGAGATTGTCACTGGGGCCCGTATTTCTACACAATATGTTCCCCTTTGAGAGGTTCATGGGAGTCCTAAAGAAATATGTCCGTAACCGCGCTAGGCCAGAAGGAAGCATCTCCATGGGCCATCAAACAGAGGATGTTATCGGGTTTTGTGTTGACTTCATTCCTGGCCTTAACAAGATAGGTCTCCCTAAATCGCGGTATGAGGGGAGACTGACTGGAAAAGGCACTCTTGGAAGAGACTCAATAATATGCAGGGACGAATATTCTTGGTCTCAAGCAAACTACACAGTTCTACAGAGCTCTACCTTGGTGACCCGTATGTCAATGAACACAAGAACAGTATGCGCTCCAAACACCCGGAGCAGTGCGACGATTGGATTACATGTGAACACATCAGGACTTTCAGCAGTTGGTTGGAAACACGTCTCAGAGGTGACAACACTGTTTGTGATGAGTTGTACTTGTTGTCCAGGGGACCATCTTTGACTGTATTGACTTACAAAGGATACGAGATAAATGGGAATACATTTTACACGATCGCCCAAGATCAAAAGAGCACCAACCAAAACAGCGGTGTCCGCTTTGATGCAGCAACCGAGAGCGGAAAGGACACATATTATGGTTACATAGTGGACATATGGAAACTTGACTACGGACCTGATTTTAAGGTCCCTTTGTTTAAGTGCAAATGGTTCAATCTGTTAGGTGGCGGGGTACAGGTAGACCCACAGTACGGAATGACAACAGTGGATTGAAAAATCTTGGGTACACTGACGAACCGTTCGTCCTAGCCAATGATGTGGCACAGGTTATCTATGTGAAGGACATGTCTACCAAACCGAGAAAAAGAAAAGATAAGGAAGCGAATACATCATACGATGAGCCAAAGCGCCACATAGTTCTTTCAGGAAAAAGGGACATCCTGGGAGTGGACGGCAAGACAGACATGTCTGAAGATTATGAAAAGTTTCATGAAATTCCTCCCTTCAATGTCAAGGCTGACCCAAGCATCCTGATAAACAATGAAGATTATCCATGGTTACGGCGCAATAAGCAAATGACACAAGCGAAGAAAAAGTGAAGACTTTCTCCCGCAATAAGCAAATGCTATGTGGGTGAAATGTATGATACCATCCCAACTTTCAACTTTTTCAGAGTTCATTTGAAATGCTTTCATGTCTTATGGTTTGAAACTTTGATACTTCGAAAGTGATTGTCCATTTTGTACACGAAGTGCATCAAGTTTTTGTCGTAACCCTCTCTACTTTTTGGAACATGCTATGTGGGTGAAATGATGATACCATGCCAACTTTCAACCTTTTCAGAGTTCATTTTGAAATGCTTTCCAATTTCAGAGTCATTTAGCTCAAAGAATGAATTAATAGCAAACAGAATGAACTACAAAACTTTTATGAAAATAAAAAAAATCAATTAAAATATTATGTTATGATCAACTAAAATAAAACTATAATATTCTTCAATAGCAAAAAGAATATAATTGTGTGACCTAAAATCAAAACTATAAGTATTTGATTGTAAGTATAAATAAAAAATAAATAGCAAAGAAAAAAATTCTAATTTTATAGTAAAGTTATTCATAAACTAGTGATTCACACAAATTTTTAAAAATTCAAATTTAAACTATTTAAAATTTAAAACTAATGGCACTAACAGAAAGTTTATAATTTTTGTGACCTAAAAGCAAAAAGAAATCACTAAAAAAACTGTAAGTATTTAGTTGTAAGTAGAAATAAAAAATAAATAGAAAAAAAATTCTAATTTTATAGTAAAGTTATTCATAAACTAGTGATTCACACAAATTTTTAAAAATTCAAATTTAAACTATTTAAAATTTAAAACTAATGGCACTAACAGAAAGTTTATAATTTTTGTGACCTAAAAGCAAAAAGAAATCACTAAAAAACTGTAAGTATTTAGTTTTAAGTAGAAATAAAAAAAATAAAAAACCAAAAAAATGTAGAAATAAAAAAGAAAAAACCAAAAAAAAATGCCACGTACTGGGCCTCCATGGCCTGAATACGACTAGAAACCCTACATGGGCCAGGATTCAGGCCCGCAGAAGGCCCAATAGGCCCACAGGCAAAGCAGTGTCAAATTAGGCCCATAGGCCTGCAGTTGAGAGGAGTTCGAGAGGGAGGAGGCAGCAGAGCTTATAAACTGGTGTTGGGCGCTGTCAACTAGCGATGTGGGACTAAACTTTTGGGCGCGGGGCAGCACAAGGTATTGGTCCCGGTTGGTGGCACCAACCGGGACTAAAGGTGGCATTGGTCCCGGTTGGTGGCACCAGCCGTGACCATTGCCCCCCTTTAGTCCCGGTTGGTGCCACCAACCGGGACCAATGGGCTTCGCTTCCCGCCCTTTGGGCTGCCGAAAAGAGGCCATTGGTCTCGGTTCGTGGCACCAACCGGGACTAATGCCCACCTTTAGTCCCGGTTGCTGCCACGAACCGAGACTAAAGCCTCTTCTATATAAGGCCACACTTTGGAATTTTTCATTCTCATCTTGCAGTTGCGCCCCTGACGCCGCCAGGCTGCCCCGACGCCGCCCGCCCCCATCGTCGCCGTCGCCCGCACGCGCGCCGCGACGCGCCGCCCCCCGCCCCTCGCCGTCGCCCCCCGCGCGCCCCGTCCCTGCCCCCCGCGCCCCCCGCCGCCGCCGCGCCGTCGCCGTCGCCCGCGTCTCCTACCCCAAGCGCGCGCCCACTGCCCCGTCGCCATCCTCGCCGCCGACTCCGCGGTCCTCCTCTGGTCCGGCCGGCGCCCTAGCTAGCATTTTTTTCATATATATGCTTTTTTTCATATATATGCTTGTTTTATATATGTATATATATGTTCTCTGTGTATATATCTATGTTCATGTATATATGCAAAAGATAGTTTTTTAGAAAAATTAGGATTTTTTTCTGTTCATAGATTTTTTTTGGTGATATTAATTATTGTAAATATGAAAATGTTTGTATATTCATATGAACAAATGAATTAGAAGAGGGAGAAGAAGAGGGGGTCGAGAGGGGGTCTAGGGTCGCCGAGAGGTCGAGGGTCGTCGAACATGAGAGGAGGAAGAGGATAAAAAAAGAAGAGGAATAAGAAAAGAAAAAAGAGGAGAAGAAAGAATAGAGGAGATCTTCTCCTCTATTCTTTCTTCTCCTCTTTTTTTCTTCTTCTTCCTCTTTTTTTATCGGGAACGAGGGTCGCTGAGCGGTAGAGGAAGAAGAGGATAAAATAGAAGAGGAAGAAAAAAAAGAGAGGGGTCGACGGTCGCCTAGGGGTCGAGGGTCGAGAGGGGGTCTAGGGTCGCCGAGAGGGGAGAGGAAGACGAGGAGAAATAAATAAGAAGAAGAAAAAAGAAGAAAAAGAAGAGGAGAAGAAGAAAGGAATAGAGGAGAAGAAGAGAAAAATAGAATATATATTCTATTTTCTCTTTTCTCCTCTATTCATATTCTATTTTCTCTTTTCTCCTCTATTCCTTTCTTCTTCTCCTCTTTTTTCTTCTTCTTTTTTTTCTTCGACATGTGGGGGGGGGGGGGGGGGGCCGAGAACGCCGGACATTCATGAGAGAGGCGAGGAAGAAGGGGAAGAAGAGGAGAGGAAGAAGAGGAAGTCTTCTCCTCTATTCTTTCTTCTCTTCTTTCTTCTTCTTCTTCTTCCTCTTTATTTTATCGGGAACGAGGGTCGTCGAGAGGGTCGCCGAGCGGTAGAGGAGAAACCCTAAATAGAAAGTATCGTCGGTGTGAGATACATGTACCGTCGGTGTCAGACACTACATCCACATCCCACAAGTGGCGCGGGCTTCGACGCCCACGTCACTTGTGGGACGTGGATGTAGTGTCCGACACCGAAGGCCACATGTATCTCACACCCACGATACTTGCTAGCTATTTAGGGTTTCCTCTACCGAAAAGAAGAGGAGAAATAAATAAGAAGAAGAGGAGGGTCGAGGGTCGTCGAGGGGTCGAGGATCGCCGAGGGGTCGAGAGAGGTTTCCTAGTGTCAAAGTATTGAAGAAATCCATGCCTTCATCATTAGCCGGAAGTAACCAGGGCATGTTGGTACGAAGTTCTGCAAAGTTGTTTTGGAATGGAGTCCCGGATAGAATAATCCGCCTTTTGGTACCAATTCATCAAAGGCCTTCCAAATAGCGATATTCGGAAGGCTCTTGCTGAACTTTGTACCAAAAGGCGGATTATCCTATCTGGGAGTCCGTTCCAGAACAACTTTGAAGAGCTTCGTACCATCATGCACATATTACTTTCGCCTAATGATGAAGACATGGTTTTGTTGAATCCCTTGACACTAGGCAACCTCCCGACCCCTCGGCGATCCTCTCGAACATGAGAGGAAGAAGAGGATCGTCGAGGGGTCGAGGGTTCCAGGGTCGTCGAGGGGTCGAGGATCGCCGAGGGGTCGAGAGAGGTTTCCTAGTGTCAAAGTATTGAAGAAATCCATGCCTTCATCATTAGCCGGAAGTAACCAGGGCATGTTGGTACGAAGTTCTGCAAAGTTGTTTTGGAATGGAGTCCCGGATAGAATAATCCGCCTTTTGGTACCAATTCAGCAAAGGCCTTCCAAATAGCGATATTCGGAAGGCTCTTGCTGAACTTTGTACCAAAAGGCGGATTATCCTATCTGGGAGTCCGTTCCAGAACAACTTTGAAGAGCTTCGTACCATCATGCACATGTTACTTTCGCCTAATGATGAAGACATGGTTTTGTTGAATCCCTTGACACTAGGCAACCTCCCGACCCCTCGGCAATCCTATCGAACATGAGAGGAAGAAGAGGATAAAAAAAGAAGAGGAAGAAGAAAAAAAAGAGGAGAAGAAAGAATAGAGGAGATCTTCTCCTCTATTCTTTCTTCTCCTCTTATTTTTCTTCTTCTTCCTCTTTTTTTTATCGGGAACGAGGGTCGTCGAGGGACATAGATTTAGTGTCGTCGTTGTCGATATATACCCCCTCCCGATAGCTTACTATGATTAGGTAGCTAGTTCTACATTTGGCACTAATATATCCATCTGTCATGTTTGAATAATAATTGCCATGTTGTAAATATTTGTAGAAACTATGGACACCGCCCTAGACGAAGCAACAAAAGAAGCGTTGTTGAGGGACATAATCGCAGAAGGAAGTGATGCCATCTCGTTGTTTCTCAACGAAACCGATGGTCTAGAAGGAGAGGGTGAACAAGCTGGCTACGGTGACCTAATGCCGGTGCAAGAAGAAGAACATGAGGACGGCTCCGGTGACCCAATGCCGGTGCAAGAAGGAGACCGTGATGACGGCTCCGGTGACCGAACCGAGTCCGGCCAGGTATATATATTAGTTAAGCCTATGCTGACTAGATGATTGATGCATTCATTGTTTTGGTATGTACACATATTAATTAAGTCTTTGTTCTTTTTTCTAGCCCTCCGGATCGAGCACAACTTCGGTAAAGAGACGAGGCCCGAAGAAAAAGTTGAGCTCGGATGAAAAGTTTGAGATCATAGCAATCGCGCCCGACGGCCAACCTATTGAACCCCTCCGGACAAAGAGCGCATTTGTTGCTCAGTGCGGGGTTCTGGTTAGGGACAAGATCCCGATAAGCATCCAGCAATGGTTTAAGCCGGCTACAGAAGACCCTGAGGTGTCTTATGTCAATGATATGCAGAAAAATGATCTTTGGACTGAGCTGAAGTCAAATTTCACCCTACCGCCTGAGGATAATCCAGAGAACCCAGTTAAAGAGAAATTAATCAAGTCTTTTGCTCTGAAGAGGATGACAGAACTATTCAGGAGGTGGAAGAAAGAGCTGAATAAGTTTGTCGAAAATAACGAGACACCAGAATTCAAGGGCAGATATGAGAATATCAGAGATCACTGGCCCGCATTTGTGGCCTACAAGACATCGGAAAAGAGTCAGAAGATGTCAGCAACAAACAAGCAAAATGCTGCGAAGAAGAAGCTTCACCATCGCACGGGGTCAGGTGGCTACCTCGTAGCCCGGCCTAAGTGGTCCAAGACTGAGAATGATCTGGTTCATAAAGGGATCGAACCAGAGACAATTAACTGGCCAGACCGTTGCCGGACTTGGTTCTTCGGGGCTGGCGGAACACTGGACCCTGTAACAGGGAAGTGCATTTGGACGAACGATCAAATGGACATACCAGTCAGTAAGCTTAAGCAGTATATCGAAGCAGCGCATGAAGGGACGTTCTTTCCAGACAGAGAGAACGACGAGCTCACAATGGCCCTCGGGAATCCTGAGCACCCTGGACGGACACGAGGCACGCCAGGCTCCATTCCGTGGAAGGTTGGGTTTCCGGACGCAGGCGGTTACAAATCCCATGAGAGGAGGAAAAAAGTGCAGCAGACCCAAATGCAGGCGCTGCAAGCAAGGGTAGACGCGATAGAGGAACGAGAAGCAAATCGCAGCAAACGTACTGCCGAAGCCTCCCCCGAAGCTACCCCGCCATCTCAGCGCAAAAGCAGCGTGGCTTCCACCGAGCTGCTTCAGCCGGAGCATGCCTTGACGGCTCCTGCCAGCTATCCCGTGGATGCTATAACGGAGTCTCAAAATTGCCACCTTATGACGCAATGGATGAATTTGAAGGTCAAGGCGGCTGTTGGCTCTGTTTATCCTACTGAACCCGGCGCAACTTTTCACTGCCGGCCGATTCCAGAAGGATATGCTAGGGTGATGGTGGATGAGATAACGGAGGGATTTGAGGACCTCCAGCTTGACCACCCTACCGGTGAAGGGGAGACTCGGCTGGGGCCTGCTCTGAAGACTCCATGCCTATGGCGGAAGGAGCTCATCAACCTTCCGAACTGGACGCCACCGCCTCCTCCTCCTCCTCCGGCGAGTCAGGGCACTCCGCCTCCACCGCCTCCTCCTCCGGCGAGTGACGATCAGGGCCCTCGGCCGGCTCCTTCTCCGGCGCGTGGCGGCACTCCGCCTCCTTCTCCGCCTGCGCCGACGCGCCCGAGCAGCCAGCCTCCTCCTTCTCTGCCTCGTCAGCAAGGGCGGAAGAGACCTGCCGCCGCTCCAGCTGCTCCGGCGCGTCGTAGTCCTTCTCCTCCGCCTCTTAAGCAAGTAAAGAAGACAACCGCTACGTCTGCTCGGTCGGCGTCTAGCATTACAACCAGAGGCGGGAGGACATACAGATTCGGTCCTTCTCTGAAGACTCCAGAGAAGTTACCATACGAGAGGACCTAGGAGGAGAACGCCGAGATCGCGCGAGAAGAAGTGAAGAAATTCTTTGAAGGGGTGAAAGCAAAGAAACATCCACCTCCGGAGGAGAAGGTAGATCGGGTGAAAGTGAAGCGCACTCTGGCTGCCCTGACAAAACCACCGAAGTCTGATCCGCCGAAAGGAAACTATGACCGCATTATTGGAAAGGAATTTGCCGAAGCGGAGCGGTCGGGAAGTACTGTCAGTGATCAAAGGCTGAAAGAACGACGAGCTGGGAAACAGATTGCCCAGCTCGGCGAACAAGCGAAGCAATCGTGCCCCCCGCTCAAGGTGCCTAGCCACAACGTCGATAATGATCCGAGGATGGTGCCCGGTTATAGCAATCTTGCAGATTACCTGCCCGACGAAGTACATTATGAACCCATGGAGATGCAGATACAAAGATACGAGTACGGGAAGCCTCTCGTCAAAGATGAAAGATCTCTATCAACGATGATGCGAAGATTGCATGATTGGTACTTGAAAATCTGCAGAGACTCTGGGGGGAGGAGTACTTTGTATGTGAAAGTTAAAAAGGAGCATGACCTCGTTGGAATTGATCTGTTGCCTGTTCCATTTGAGGAGTTCTATCAGTTTTTCAATCAATTGGCCCTCGATAAAACAACGGTCGCCTGCTACTGTCTGTAAGTAGTACTACTTCTGTCATTAAGTTTCTCTATATAGCTTAGCTCTTTCATTGCATGTATTTATAATCATCCTCACTATATTATGCAGATTGAAGATCGTCGAATTGAAGAAAAGACAAGTCGGTGATATTGGGTTCATTAACACATATCTCATAGATGCAACTCAGGTTAAACTTCATGCCGCAGAAACCGAGGCCAGCATGCTACGATCGTTGATAATAAATCAAAACAAAGATATATTACTCTTTCCTTACAACTTCAGGTGAGTGTTACTGTCTTGTGCGTATTCGGTTTCCCTTATATATTAGTCAAGGTTATAGTAATGTAATTGATGAGTTATGCATGCGTGTGCAGTTTCCACTATATTCTCCTACATATTAAGCTTGAGCAGGGACTAGTAACCGTCTTAGACTCAAGACGAAAAGATCCCAAGGACTATGCAGACATGACTCAAATACTCGAGAAGTAAGTTAAATCGATCATTATCCACCATATCAGCAACTTTGTTCATTTTCTGATATATCAAGTAATTGTTTTCTTTGTCCGGCAGGGTTTGGAGAAAATTCACCAGAAAAGCTCCGGGACTGCCGAAGGAGCTGCAATTTAGACACCCGAAAGTAAGTACTAGCTATAGTAGCATTTTAAGCGCATCTACTAGTCATTCAAGCGCTAGTTTCATCAATACCATTTGGCATTCTTGCTTATCAGTTTGATTAACCTCTATTTCTTGTAAAGTGGTTGTGGCAGGAACAAGGGAATGATTTCTGTGGATACTATGTTTGCGAGTCCATCCGCCACACGACCTGTGAGCGGGGCTACACTGACGAACAATATGAAGTACGTAAATAACAACATTCACAATTTTATTTTATTACCATCATTTGTGTTGAGTTTCATTCATTCATATATATATATGTATTGACCCCCTTCTTTAAATTAGATGTTTCGGAAGCGGGATGAACTCCTAGCACCAGCTCGCATGCGAGGAATTCAAGAGGAATTGGCGGCATTCTTTCTTGACCACGTGATCCCTGAAGACGGAGAATTCTATGTGGACCCTGAGTCCGTATGATTATATTTGTAAGAGATAATTATTGTATATATGTAGCCGGTAGTGTCAGATAGATATACGAGAACTTGTTGTTCGACCAATCTCTCGGAGAAGGAGAGGTGGTCGATATCACTTCTCTCTGTATATATGCATATATGTTCATGAGGATCTTCTGTTTCCTTCGTTTGCTTACTAGCTAGCTAGCGTGTCTAGTCCTCTCTATATACGTATGTATAGTACGTAGCGTCGACCAAGCACGGACATAACAGAGGACACTTCTATCTATTAATTATAACTAGTTAACACAATATATGAAACACCTAAATTAACCCCCCAAAACCCCCAACCCCCCCCCCCCTTTCAAAAAAAAACAAAAACCCCAGCCACAGAAGTGCTGACGCGTGGATGCCTATTGGTCCCGGTTGGTGCCACCAACCGGGACCAAAGGGTCTCCTGGCTGGGCTCTGCGCACTGCCCACGTGGAGGGCCTTTAGTCCCGGTTCTGGATTGAACCGGGACTAAAGTGTCGGTATTCCTGAACTGGGACTAAAGGCCCTTACGAACCGGGACTATAGGCCCTTTTTCTACCAGTGTAAGGCCGCGAAGGTAGAAATCAAGAAGGAGCATGAAGTGTTGATGGTTAACAAGACCACCAGTTTCAAGAAGTGCAAGGGAAAGAAAGGGAAACTTCATGAATGGCAAGTCAGTTGCTGCTCCAGTGAAGAAACCCAAGGTTGAACCCAAACTCGAGACTAAGTGCTTCTATTGTAAGAGGAACGACTACTGGTAGCGGAACTACCCCAAATACTTGGTAGATAAGAAGGCTGGCAACTTCAACAAAAGTATATTTGATATACGTGTTATTGATGTGTAACTTACTAGTACTCCTAGTAGCACCTGGGTATTAGATACCGGTTCAGTTGCTAATATGAGTAACTCGAAACAAAAGCTGTGGAATAAACGGAGACTAGCTAAGGGCGAGGTGATGATGTGTGTTGGAAGTGTTTCCAAGGTTGATGTGATCACCATCGCACGCTCCCTCTACCTTTGAGATTTGTGTTGAACCTAGAAAAAAATGTTATTTGGTGTCTGCCTTGAGCATGCACATGATTAGGTCGTGTTTATTGCAATACGGTTATTCATTTAAGTCAGAGAATAATGGTTATTCTGTTTACATGAATAATACCTTCTATGGTCATGCACCCAATGTGAATGATTTATTGAATCTCGATCGTAGTGATACACATGTTCATAATATTGATGCCAAAAGATGCAAAATTAATGATGATAGTACCACATACTTGTGGCACTGATGCTTAGGTCATACTGGTGTAAAGCGCATGAAGAAGCTCCATGATCATGGATCTTTGGACTCACTCGATTTTGAATCGCTTGAGACATGTAAGCCATGCCTCATGGGCATGATGACCAAGACCCCGTTTTCTGTACAGTGGACCGGGCACGTGACTTATTGGAAATGATACATACTGATGTATGTGGTCCAGTGAGTATTGAAGCACACGGTGGATAGCGTTATTTTCTTATCTTCACTGATGATTTGAGTAGATATCGGTATATTTACTTAATTGAAGACAAGTCTGAAACATTTGAAAAATTCAAACAATTTCAGAGTGAAGTTGAAGATCATCGTAACAAGAAGATAAAATGTCTATGATATGATCGTGGAGGTGAATATCTGAGTTATGAGTTTGGTATACATTAAAACAGATGTGGAAATTGTTCCACAACTCATGCCACCTGGAACACCA
The DNA here is from genome assembly GCF_003073215.2 of Triticum urartu. NCBI lineage: Eukaryota > Viridiplantae > Streptophyta > Magnoliopsida > Poales > Poaceae > Triticum > Triticum urartu. The sequence continues at coordinate 380,180,369 of NC_053026.1, read as the reverse complement.
CTGCATAATGGTGTGTTCGAACATCGTAATCGTACTCTATTGGATAGGGTGTGATCTATGATGTCTCTTACTGAATTGCCACTATAGTTTTGGGGTTATGCATTAGAGACAACTACATTCACTTTAAATAGGGCACCATCTAAATCCATTGAGACGACATCGTATGAGTTGTGAAACCTAAGTTGTCGTTTTTTAAGGTTTGGGGCTACGTCGCTTATGTGGAAAAGGCTTTGGCCAGATAAGCTTGAACCCAAAGCGGAAAAGTGCGTCTTCATATGATACCCTAAGGAAACAGTTGGGTACATCTTCTATCTCAGATCCGAAGGCAAGGTCTTTGTTGCCAAGAATGAATCCTTTCTAGAGAAGGAGTTTCTCTCGAAAGAATTGAGCGGGAGGTGCTACTTCTTGAGCTTGCGTTGATTTTTCCCTTGAAGAGGAAAGGGTGATGCAGCAAACTAGAGATAAGTATTTCCCTCAGTTAATAACCAAGGTATCAATCCAGTAGGAGGCACAAGCAAGTCTCCAATCTATGCACCTGCACAAACTAACAAACACTTGCACTCAACGCGAAAAAGGGGTTGTCAATCCCTTCACGGTCTCGAATAAGAGTGAGATTTAATACAGATAGGTATAAAAGACAAATAAAAGATTAAACTAAAGTAAACCTAAATAAATTGCAGCAAGGTATTTTTGGGTTTTTTGGCTTATAGATCTGAAAATATATGATGAAAAATAGATTCGGGGCCATAGGTTTCACTAGAGGCTTCTCTCTTTAAAAAAACATGCGATGGGTAAACAAATTACTGTCGAGCAATTGATAGAAAATCGCAAAGTTATGACGATATCCAAGGCAATGATCATGAATATAGGCATCACGTCCATGTCAGGTAGACCGAAACGATTCTACATCTACTACTATTACTCCACACATCGACCGCTATACAACATGTATCTAGAGTATTAAGTTCATAAGAACGGAGTAACGCCTTAAGTAAGATGACATGATGTAGAGGGATAAACTCAAGTAATATGATGAAAACCCCATCCTTTTACCCTTGATGGCAACAATACAATACATGCCTCGTTACCCCTACTATGTTCATAAGAGGACAACACAAGATTGAACCCAAAACTAAGCACCTCTACCATTGCAAGAAGAACTAATCTAGTTGGCCAAACCAAACCGATAATTCGAAGATAAATACAAAGATATTTGATCATGCATAAAAGAGTTCAGAAAAGACTCAAATAATATTCATAGATAATCTGATCATAAATCCACAATTCATCGGATCTCGACAAACACACCGTAAAAGAATATTACATCGGTTAGAACTCCAAGAACGTCGAGGAGAACATGGTATTGAAGACCATAGAGAGAGAAGAAGCCATCTAGCTACTAGCTATGGACCCTTAGGTCCGTGGTAAAGTACTCACGCTTCATCGAAAGGGCAACACAGTTGATATAGATGCCCTCCGTGATCGAATCCCCCTCAGGCAGGGTGCCGGAAAAGGCCCCCAAGATGGGACCTCACGGGAATAGAGGCTTTTTGTGACGGAAAATATTTTGGTGGATGGCTCTGATGGTTTGGGAATATTTGGGAATTTATAGTGCAAGAATTAGGGTTAGAGGACACCCGAGGGGCCCACAAGTCCTTAGAGCGCGCCCCCTAGGGCGCTCCTAGGAGGCTTGTGGTCTCCTCGGGACTCCTCTGCCCCCCTCTCCAAGTCTTTTGGATGTCTTCTGGTTCAAGAAAATCATCGCGAAAGCTTTATTCCGTTTGGACTCCGTTTGATATTCCTTTTGTGTAAAACTCAAAAACAAGGAAAAACAGAAACTGGCACTAGACTCTAAGTTAATAGGTTAGTCCCAAAAACAATATAAAATATCATATTAATGCATATAAAACATCCAAAACAGATAATATAATAGCATGGAACAATAAAAAATTATAGATACGTTGGAGACGTATCAAGCATCCCCAAGCTTAATTCCTCCTCGTCCTTGAGTAGGTAAATGATAAAAACAGAATTTTTGATGTGGAATGCTACCTAACATATTTATACATGTAATCTTATTTATTGTGGCATGAATATTCAGATCCGTAAGATTCAAAACAAAACTTTAATATTGACATAAAAACAATAATACTTCAAGCATACTAATAAAGCAATCATGTCTTCTCAAAATAACTTGGCCAAAGAAAGTTATCCCTACAAAATCATATAGTCTGGCTATGCTCCATCTTCATCACACAAAGTATTTCATCATGCACAACCCCGATGACAAGCCAAGCAATTGTTTCATACTTTTAGTGTTCTCAAACTTTTTCAACTATCACGTAATACATGAGCGTGAGCCATGGATATAGCACTATGGGTGGAATAAAATATGATGGTTGTGGAGAAGACAAAAAAGAAGGAGAAAGTCTCACATCAACTAGGCGTATTAACGGGCTATGGAGATGCCCATCAATAGATATCAATGTGAGTGAGTAGGGATTGCGATGCAACGGATGCACTAGAGCTATAAGTGTATGAAAGCTAAAAAAGAAACTAAGTGGGTGTGCATCCAACTCGTTTGCTCATGAAGACCTAGGGCAATTTGAGGAAGCCCATCATTGGAATATATAAGGCAAGTTCTATAATGAAAAATTCCCACTAGTATATGAAAGTGAAAAAATAGGAGACTCTCTATCATGAAGAATATGGTGCTACTTTGAATCACAAGTGTGGAAAAAGGATAGTAACATTGTCCCTTCTCTCTTTTCTATCATTTTTTGTTTGGGCTTCTTTGGCCTCTTTTATTTTTTATAAAGTCCGGAGACTCATCCCAACTTGTGAGGGAATCATAGCTTCCATCATCCTTTCCTCACATGGGACAATGCTCTAATAATGATGATCATCACACTTTTATTTACTTACAACTCAAGAATTACAACTCGATATTAGAACAAAATATGACTATATGAATGCCTCCGGCGGTGTACCGGTATGTGCAATGATCTGCATAGCAAATGACATAAAAAACGGACAATCCATGAAAACATCATGCTAGCTATCTTACGATCATGCAAAGCAATATGACAATGATGGTGTGTGTCATAATAAACTGAACGGTGGAAGTTGCATGGCAATATATCTCGGGATGGCTATGGAAATGCCATAATTGGTAGGTATGGTGGCTATTTTGAGGAAAGTTATATGGTGGGTTTAATGCACCAATGAAAGTTGCGTGGTACTAGAGAGGCTAGCAATGGTGGATGGGTGAGAGTGCGTATAATCCATGGACTCAACATTAGTCATAAAGAACTCAAATACTTATTGCAAAAATTTATTAGTCATCGAAAAAGTACTACACGCATGCTCCTAGGGGGATAGATTGGTATAAAAATACCATCGCTCGTCTCCAACCGCCACTCATAAGGAAGACAATCAAAAAATAAATCATGCTCCGACTTCATCACATAACGGTTCACCATACGTGCATGCTACGGGAATCACAAACTTTAACGCAAGTATTTCTACCAATCTGCAATTAATCACTAGCATGACTCTAATATCACCATCTTTATATCTCAAAACAATATGCAAGGAATCAAACTTCTCATAGTATTCAATGCTCTTTATATGAAAGTTTTTATTATATCCCTCTTGGATGCCCATCATATTAGGACTAAATTCATAACCTAAGAAAATTACGATGCTGTTTAAAGACTCTCAACATAATATAAGTGAAGTATGATAGTTCAACAATTTCTATAAAATAAAGCCATCGTCGTGCTCTAAAAAGATATAAGTGAAGCACTAGAGCAAACTGCCTAGCTCAAAAGATATAAGTGAAGCACATAGAGTATTCTAATAAATTCAGGATTAATGCGTGTCCCTCTCAAAAGGTGTGTAAATCAAGGATGATTGTGGCAAAATAAAAAGCAAAGACTCATATCATACAAGACGCTTCAAGCAAAACACATCATGTGGTGAATAAAAATATAGCCTCAAGTAAATTTACCGATGGAACGAAGATGAAAGAGGGGATGCCATCCGGGGCATCCCCAAGCTTAGATGTTTGGTTGTCCTTGAATATTACCTTGGGTTACCTTGGGATTCCCCAAGCTTAGCCTCTTGCCACTCCTTATTTCATAGTCCATCAAATCTTTACCCAAAACTTGAAAACTTCACAACACAAAACTCAACAGAAAACTCGTGAGATCCGTTAGTATAATAAAATAATTCACCACTTTAGGTACTGTTGTGAAATCCTTATAAATTTATATTGGTGTTATATCTATTTTATTCCAACTTCTCCATGGTTCATACCCCTTGATACTACCATAGATTCATCAAAATAAGCAAACAACATATAGAAAGCAGAATCTGTCAAAAACAGAACAGTCTGTAGCAATCTGAAAACTTTGTAAACTTCTGTAACTCCAAAAATTCTGAAATATTAGGAAAACCTAGGCAATTTGTATATAAATATTGTGTAAAATATTCAGAGAAAAATCACGTTTCTGTGATTTTTTAAAATTCCGGAAATGAGCACAAAAGTTTCTGTTTTTCAGCAAGATCAAATCAACTATCACCATAGACCACCCCAAAGGTCTTACTTGGCTCAAACACTAATTAAAACACCAAAATGCAATCACTACAGAAGTAATAATGTGTATTTATATAAAAATAGAAAAGAAAAATATTGGGGTTTCTCCCAACAAGTGCTTTTCTTGAAAGCCTTTTAGCTAGGCGTTGATAATTTTAATGATGCTCACATGAACGATAGCAATTGAAACACAAAGAGAGCATCATGTAGCATGTGAAAAACAAGTTTAAGTCTAACATAATTCCTATGCATAGGCATTATATAAGCAAACAAATTATGAAGACAAGCACAAATTAGCATATGCAAGGAACAAGAAGGAAACAATAGCAATCTCAACATAACGAGAGGTAATTTAGTAACATGAAAATTCTACAACCATATTTTCCTCTCTCATAATAATTACATGTGGGATCATATTCAAATTCAATAATATAGCTATCACATAACATATTCTCTACATGATCCACATGCATGCAAAGTTGACACTCTTCCAAAATAGTGGGATTATCATAAAATAAAGTCATGACCTCTCTGAACCCACTTTTATCAAAAATTAAATAAGATATATCAATCTCCAAAGTAGTGGGATCATTATTACCTAGAGTTGACACTCTTACAAACCCACTTTCAATATTATAGCAAACATATTCATCATGATACTTCAATAAATTTTCAAGATCATAAGAAGCATCATCAGCCCAATCCTGATCATTGCAATAAGTGGCGGACATAGCAAAACTAGTATCCCCAAGCTTGGGGTTTTGCATATTATTAGCGCAATAGACATTAATAGAATTTAAAATAACGTCATTGCGATCATGCTTTTGATTCAAGGAACTATCACGTATGGGTGCAGTAGCAACAATGCCATGTTTAACATAAGGAACTATAACAAATTCATCTCCATAAACATTATTAATATTGACATCATTGCCATAAGAATAGCAAGCATCACATTTGTCAAGGGATATTTCAATCAAATCAACAGAATCATAATTATCTATAGATTCATGCATATCATTATTTTCTTCTAAAGCAATGGTCATTCTCTCAATAAGTTCCTTAACATAGGCATTATGAGCATAGTTTTCATAGCAATATTTAAGTATGTCGAAATTTTCAGATTTGTAGAGAGTAATATCATACTTTTGAACCAAAGAATCAACTTCATAAGCACCCTTAAAAGCAGCAAATTCTTCAATTTGTTCGATATCATAGTAAGTATAAACACCCTTTTCATAATAAGATACGATTTCATTATCATTAAACTCACATAGGCAGGGAAGGTGTTTTTTAGGGTTCTTAGAGCAACAACTAAAATAAAAAAGTTCACAAAGATTCCAAGCATAACAAAGCAAACAATTTATTTGATTCCATGAGAGTCCCCCTTTTTCAGACAAATGGTGACACACAAAATGAGCATGCTCACCTAAAGATTTTCCCTCAACTAAACTAGTTGGGGTTTCAGCACGAGCATGATACGTCTCCATCACATCTACTTTTCCAAACTCTTTTGCCCTTGTTTTGGACTCTAATTTGCATGATTTGAATGGAACTAAACTAGACTGACGCTGTTTTCAGCAGAATTGCCATGGTGTTATTTTTGTGCAGAAATAAAATTTCTCGGATTGACCTAAAAATTTATGGAGAATTTTTGTGGAATATATATAAAATACTGGTGCAAGAATTAACTAGAGGGGGTCCACCCAGAGGCCACAGGCCTGGGGGCGCCCCCTGGGGCGCGCCTAGAGGACTTGTGGCCCCCCTGGACCTCCTCCAACCATAACTCCAACTCTATATAACCCTATTTAGGGAGAAAAAAATCGGAGAGAAGGATTCATAGCGTTTTACGATTCGGAGCCGCTGTCGCCGCCTCCTGTTCTTCATCGGGAGAGCTGATCTCGAGTTCGTCCGGGGCTCCGAAGAGGGGGATTCATCGCCATCATCATCACCAACCTTCCTCCATCACCAATTTCATGATGCTCACTACCGTGCGTAATTCCATCATAGTCTTGTTGGACGGTGATGGGTTGGATGAGATTTATCATGTAATCAAGTTAGTTTTTTCAGGGTTTGATCCCTAGTATCCACTATGTTCTGAGATTGATGTTGCTATGACTTTGCTATGCTTAATGCTTTTCACTAGGGCTCGAGTGCCATGATTTCAGATCTGAACCTATTATGTTTTCATGAATATATTTTTGTTCTTGATCCTATATTGCAAGTTGTAGACACCTATTACGAGTTATGATCCGCATACCCCAAGGTGACAATAATTGGGATTCTTTCCGGTGATTACCGTAGTTTGAGGAGTTCATGTATTCACTAAGTGCTAATGCTTTGTTCCGGTTCTCTATTAAAAGGAGGCCTTAGTATCCCTTAGTTTCCATTAGGACCCCGCTGCCACGGGAGGGTAGGACAAAAGATGTCATGCAAGTTCTTTTCTATAAGCATGTATGACTATATACGGAATACATGCCTACATTATATTGATGAATTGGAGCTAGTTCTGTGTCACCCTAGGTTATCACTGCTACATGATGAATATCATCCAACACAATTATCATTGCCGATCCATTGCCTATGAGATTTTCACATATTGATCCTTGCTAAGTTACTTTTGTTGCTACTGCTATTACAATCACTACAAAACTGCTACTATTACTTTTGCCACTTTTACCGTTACTTCCCTACTACATTGCTACTAAAAACTTTGCTCCAGATATTAAGTCTTTCAGGTGTGGTTGAATTGACAACTCAACTGCTAATACACATGAATATTCTTTGGCTCCCCTTGTGTCGAATTAATAAATTTGGGTTGAATACTCTACCCTTGGAAAACTGTTGTGATCCCCTATACTTGTGGGTTATCAAGACCTTTTTCTGGCGCCGTTGCCGGGGAGCATAGCTCTATTCTTTGAGTCACTTGGGATTTATATCTATTGATCACTATGAAGAATTTGAAGGATACCAAAACCAAGATTTTCCCCTCTAGGACGAGGGGAGGCAAGGAATTGTCATCTAGCTCTGCACTTGATTCACCTTCTGTTTTGAGTAAGCTCATGACACCTACAACTACTATTGATTTTGATATGTCACAAGTAATTCATGATGCTACTTCTTCTATGCATGATGCTTATGGTGATACTACTACTTTGCTTGATAATACTGTGCCACTGGGTGAATTTCTTGATAAACAACTTTCTAGAGCTAAAGATACTAAGAATGCCGAAACTGATGAAATTATTGAAACTGAAAACTTTGAAACACTTGTTAGACCTAGCTCTCCTAGATATGAATTGCTTGTTACACCTGAGGGTTATGTTATGGATGGAGAGGTAGCCAAGGACTTTCTTGCTTATAAAGATGGAGAGGATCTTAAGAAATTGCTCGTCAAGTTGAAAGAAAAATCTTTGAATGCTAGAATGCAATATGATCCCAAGTTTGCTACTTCACCTATCTTTGTTACTGATAAGGATTATGAACTCTCTGTCGATCCTGAGTTAATTACTTTGGTTGAATATGATCCTTTCCATGATTATGAAACTGAAACTGTTGTGGCACATCTTACTAAATTGAATGATATAGCCACCCTATTTGCTCATAAGGAAAAAATTCGTTATTACTATATTCTTAAGTTGTTTCCTTTATCATTAAAGGGTGATGCTGAGATATGGTTTAATTCTCTTGCTCCTTGTTGTGTGTGTAGTCCCCAGGATATGATTTATTACTTCTCTGAAAAATATTTTCCTGCTCATAAGAAACAAGCTGCTTTACAAGAAATATTTAACTTTGTGCAAATTGAAGAAGAGAGTCTCCCACAAGCTTGGGGGTGGCTTCTCCAATTACTTAATGCTTTGCCTGATCATCCTCTCAAGAAAAATGAAATACTTGATATCTTTTATAATGGACTAACCGATGTTTCTAGGGACCACCTAGATAGTTGTGCTGGTTGTGTTTTTAGGGAATAAACTGTTGAACAAGCTGAAGTATTATTGAACAATATATTGAGTAATGATAATGATTGGACTCTTCCTGAACCACCTCCTAAGAAAACTCCGAAAAGGAGAGGTATTCTATTTCCCAGTCCCGAAGATATGCAAGAGGCAAAGAAATCTATGAAAGAAAAAGGTACTAAAGCTGAAGATGTTAAGAATTTACCACCTATCAAAGAAATACATGGTATTGATAACCCGACACAGGTAGTAGATGTAAATTCTCGCTATAGATTTGATGAAGGTGATATTCCTCATAATAAGTCTTCTAGTCAATGCTTGGATGAATTTGATAAATTTATTGTTAAACAAGAAAACTTCAATGCATATGTTAGTAGACAATTGAAATGAAATGCTTATATGCTTGAACACTTGGGTGATTATATGTGTAGAACTGTTAATGATCTCAAGATTGTTAGTAAACATGCTTCCATGGTAAAAACCTAAGTAGAAAAAGTTCTCAAGGCACAAAATGATTTGCTCAATGAAATGAATAATAGGATGAATGATCATGCTGTTAGAGTTATGACTAGAGGTGGTAAAATGACTCAGGAACCTTTGTATCCTGAGGGCCATCCTAAGAGAGTTGAGAAAGACTCTCAAAGAATTAATACTGATGCACCTAGTCCTCCTAGTAATAAAAAGAAAAAGAAAGATGATAGGACTTTGCATGCTTCTAGTGAACCTGTTATAGACACACCCGAGAATCCAAATGATATTTCTATTTCTGATGCTGAAACACAATCTGGTGATGAACATGAACCTAGTTATAATGATAATGATGATTTTCATGTTGATGCTTAACCTAGTAATGATAATGATGTGGAGATAAAACACTATAAAAAAAGACACATCCATGACATTTTGGGCCGAACAAAATTTTTTCTGTCATACTTTTGACACTTCTATGACGATAATTGTGACAAAACCCAGTATCATCATAGATGTGGTGGGCTCCTACTTCTATGACAAAAAATCATGACAAAAAACAGGATTTTCGTCCTGGGCGGGCTGGAGACGCAGCTGCATGACATTCTTTGGGCCGTCCATGACGGAAAAACCATGGTAGAAGTGAGGGCGAGGAAAATATCAGGGTGTTCCTGGTTACGGTGGGTGGTCGGGGCCGAGCGATGCATGTTTCTCTCGTACACGCACGCGAGGCATTGGGCTCTAACTGAACCCGGGCGATTGCACTGCAGGCTACGTGTTACTGAACCCGAGCGATCGATCGATGGCTGTTAACTGAACCCGATCGAGCGATTCCTTCGCTACTGCTGCTAACTGAAGCCGATCGATGTTGCCTCTGGATGAACAGTGAGCGTTGCTGGGGGGGGGGGTTGGATGAATAGTTCCCGGTGGGGGTGGATGAACAGGACCCCGTGATGTTGCCTCTGGATGAACAGGACCCTGATCGATCGAGCCGGTTGGGGCTGGATGAACAGGACCCCGTGGAGGGCAGGATGAACAGGACCACCCCGTGGAGGGCTGGATGAACAGTAGAAGGTGGAGGGCTGGATGAACAGTAGCCCGTGGAGGGGTGGTTGAACAGGAGCCCGTGGAGAGGGCTGGTTGAACAGTAGCCGGTGGAGTAGCGCGCGGTGGAGGCTGGATGAACAGGAGCCCATGGATGAACAGTCGCAGGTGGAGGCTGGAGGAGGCCGACGGTGGATGAACAGTAGGCCGTGGAGGCTGGAGGGGGTCGACGGTGGAGATGAACAGTATCCCGTGAAGTCCCGTTTTGCAGCACGCCACACCCCTCCCGATGAACAGGACCCCCGTTTTGACCGTAGTGCTCCAACACAAGTCCGTTTCCTCCGTTTTGCGGTACGCCACACCCCTCCCAATCAACAGGACCCCCATTTCGACCGTAGGAGGTCCGTTTCCTCCGTTTTGCGGCACGCCAGACCCCTCCCGATGAACAGGATCCCGTTTTGACCGTGGTCGGTCGAACACAAGGCCGTTTCCTCCGTTCTGCGGTACGGCAAGCCTCGTTTCCATCAGCTGTTCCGTCCAAGCCCTCCCGATGAACACGACGACGCATTCCGTTCTGACCCAGCCGGTCGGATCCCCATGAACACAACGACGACGTTGTTTCTCCGTTCCGACCCAGCCATGTACACGAGCCCTGGCCGTACGTATGCACGAGTAGGCGTTCGAGTCCCTGCCCGTATGTACGTACATGGCCGTATTTTCTTTCTTGCACACTAGCCGCTGTACGTACGTGTACATGCTACGTGCGCACCTCTACTACGACACGTGCGCGCCTCTACATCGACCAGTATGTACGTACACGTTCGCAACCAGAATGACAACGCTACGTACGCTTCGACTAGGTGGGTCCCGACTGTCAGGCACTTCCTTGCGTGCGAAGATATAGCTGGTGGGTCCCAGCAGTCAGGGGGCAAATGATTTTTTTGCCCGGACACACTTCCTTTCGTGTGAAGATGTAGCTGGTGGGTCCCAACAGTCAGGGGGAAACGTTTTTTCGCGAAATACGATGGCCCGTCTGGTGGGTCCTCGCTGTCAGGTGGAGGAATAATTATTTTGCGCGTAATAAGGAGGCACTTCCTTGGTGCGGCCATGGACCCAGCTGTCAGCCTCTCCACGTACAGTCCACGTCCGATGGAAGCCGTTCCTTGACTACGTTGACCACGTCGCGCCGAGAGCACCAGGGCGGTGGACGACGGCGAGGCCTAGGAAGGGGACGACGCAGAGTCGGGGAATACGGCGAGGCCTAGGAAGGGGATGATGCGGAGCTGGGGAAGACACAGCAGTGGAAGCCCACGCGGAGAGGAGTACGAGGGTTCACTGGTTCGGCCGCGGTGTGAGGCTGCCGTCGCTGCAGAATAACAGGGGGTGTGGGTGAGTAGAGGGATGGCCTGGCCAGTGGTGGGAGTAGTAGGGGGCGGTGAGGCCTCCGTGGCATCGCAGCCGGCCATGGGAGGCAGGAGCACGAGGCACGACCGGCGTTGGTTTAGGCGGCTGGAGCAAGAAGACCAGAGGTTGAAGAAGCACTACGGCCGTTGGATGGACATCGTACGGTAAATGGAGCTAGAATCCTGCATATTGACTAAGTTGACAAAGCCCTCCGTCCCCGTCAACTTAGTAGGCCCACAAGTCAGCCTCCCACTATACTGGGTCCCAGCTAGCAGGGGGAGTATTCATTTTTTTGTGCGTAATAAGGAGGCACTTCCTTGCGTGCGAAGATATAGCTGGTGGGTCCGAGCTGTCAGCGGTAGTAACATTTTTTTCACGAAATACAGAGGCCCTTTCGGTGGGTCCCCGATGTCAGGTGGAGGAATCATTATTTTGCGCGTAATAAGGAGGCATTTCCTTGCGTGCGACCGTGGACCCAGCTGTCAGCCTCTCCACGCACAGTCCACTTCAGATGCATGTCGGTCGTTGACCACGTTAACCTGGCCGCGCCGAGAGCACCAGGGCGGTGGACGACGGCGAGGCCTAGGAAGGGAACGACACGGAGCCAGGGAAGACTCGGCAGTTGTTTCTCACGCGGAGGGGAGTACTACTGTATGAGGGTTTACTGGTTCGTCTGCAGTCGCCGGAGAATAATAGCAGGTGTGGGTGAGTAGAGGATGGCTAGGCCAGCGATGGGAGTACGGTGGGGCGGTGAGGCCTACGTGGCAGCACAGCCAGCCGCGGGGAGGAGGGAGCAGGCAGTCCCGCCGGCGCTTGTTTGAGCGCCTAGAGTAGGAAGAGAAGAGATTGAAGAAGCACGACGACCGTTGGATGGAAATCCAACAGCCACTGCTTGTGCGTCAACCTTTTTTAGGAAAGCCTCAAATATGTGGAAAACAGCATACAACCCATCTGCCATTATTTCTAATTATTTACAGCCCATTTGCTAATTTGTAAGGTTTTTTTGGAGCCCATATTCTTTTTGTTAGCATTACAACCCATATTGTGGCCACGGTTAAAAAATTATATGAAATTTTGCATATTTCGGTGCGGTCCGAACTGTTTTTAATCCCGAAATTTCGAGTCACGTTCAAACTGATTTTAAAAATAAATATATATATCAATATAAAATCCAACAAATTGTCCACACATAAAAATCAATGCAATTTAAAATATCGAAATGAAAAAAAAGAAATTTGAAACAAATTGCCGGTTTGATGTGTTTTAAAAATGTACAACCCATTTCTCATTACTGATAGGCCATTTTCTCGGCCAGCCGAATGAAGCTCTCCTCGTCTTGAAAGATTTGCAGCCCAACAGGCCTGACAAAGCGACTTACTTGGAAAATCACAAAAAAACTAGGCTGTGGCCGTGGACCCAGTTGCGGCCGTGGACCCAGCTGTCAGCCTCTCCACGTACAGTACTCTTCCGATGGAAGTCGGTCGTTGACCACATTGACCACGCCGCACCGAGAGCACCAAGGCGGTGGACAGCGGCGAGGCCTAGGAAGGGGACGACACGGAGCAGGGGAAGACGCAGCAGTGGATGCCCACGCGGAGAGGAGTACGAGGGTTCATTGATTCGGCTGCGGTGTGAGGCTGCCATCCCTGCAGGGCCTGGCTAGTGGTGGGAGTAGTAGGGGGCGGTGAGGCCTCAATGGTAGCACAACCGGCCACTGGAGGCAGGAGCAGGCGGTCTCGCCGGCGCTAGTTTGGGCGGCTGGTGCAAGAAGAGCAGCGACTAAAGAAGCAGCAGGACCGTTTGATTCAAATCCAACGGTTACTGCTGCTAGAATCGTTTGTTGACTAAGTTGACAAGCCCTGCATACGCGTCAACTTAGTAGGCCCACAGGTCAGCCTCCCAACCAGTGCACCCCAGATGTCAGTGGGAGGAATCATTTTTTTCGCGTAATAAGGAGGCAGTTGATTGCGTGCGGCCAGCCCAGCGAAGGGAGTAGGGTGGGCCGGGGAAGCCCACGCGGCATCACAGTGGGCCACAAGAGGAGGGAGCAACCACTCAAAAAAAACAAGAGGAGGGAGCAGGCAGTCCCGCCGGCGCTAGTTTAGGCGGCTGGAGCAGGAAGATCAGAGATTGAAGAAGCACGTCGGCCGTTGGATGGACATCCAACAGTCACTGCTGCTAGAATCGTGTGTTGACTGACAAAGGCTTGCGTAAATAAGTCAACCTCGAAATCTATGGCGTGTACAACCCATTTGCTATTATTTTTATATTTTTTTACTCATTTTCTAATTCATATGGAATTTATTGCAGCCCGTTTTCCATTTTTAGAATTGCTGCCCATTTTCTGGTCAGTACCAGGGTTAAAAAATTAACTAAATATGTGGGAAATTTTGATAATTCGCAAATTTTTGCCGAGGACAAAAATTTTCTTAATCCAAAAATTAGTAGCCATACTAAAACAAATTTAAAAATAAATTAGTACTATGTCATGTTAAATCCAATGAAATACTCCCTCCGTCCCAAAATTCTTGTCTTAGATTTGTCTAAATACGGATGTATCAAGTCACGTTTTGGCATTAGATACATCAGTATCTAGACTAATCTAAGACAAGAATTTTGGGACGGAGGGAGTATAAGATATCAGTGAAGAACAAAAACAAAAAAAGAAACTAATATCCCATTTGCTATATTTTTTTGGAATTTTCAACCCCTTTTGATATTACTTTTAACAGACACTGACCATACTCTTTGGCCAGGCCGGAATGCATCCCTCCTCGTCTTGAAAGATTTGCAGCCCAGTAAGTCGGAGAAAACAAATAGGCCTAGCTTGGGTATTCTTCAAAAAGAAATACTGGGCTACCTATTTTCCCAAAGAAAAAACTGCTGGGCTGGTCATGTTGTTAGACGGGCCACAGAGACCGCACAACCCAGCTTATAGCCTGTTCCTCCGAATTACTACTAAAAAAAGTTGTGCAATTCTGTCGTTAATTGACTATACGTTGAAAATGATGTGGGTCCCAGATATCAGTAGGGTGGATTAGAGTAAAAAACGAGGGGTTCATCTAAGTAGTAAAAGAGGCGCTTGCTTGTGTTCGGGAGTGGACCTGGTGGGTCCGTACTATCATACTTACAACTATAGTCCTCTCCCGATTCACTATGTTGACAGGGACCGTATCGAAAAAAACTATGTTGACAGGGCCGGACGGCGGCGCTGCGACGAGCCTTGAGGATAAAGTGGTGTCGCCAATGTGCTGGGCTGGTTTGGACATTCTTATTGAAAAATAAAAATGGACCGGGTCTATTTACGACGTTGACTACGATTTGCATGGGTCCGCTGGTTGCAGGAAGAAAATGCTGGGAGAAAGAAGACTGGTCGCTATCTTTGCCAAAGAATAATACCGATTGAATGTAACGACACTACCATAGGAAATAATATCCTCCTGTTAAATCGTGAATTTAAAGAATTGGTGCATGAGCATTTAGCTTTATTTATTTATTTATTTACTTATTTATGTTTAGGGGACCATGAGCATGTACCTGGGTCGGATTCATGTGAGAGGCTCCCTTCGAGTTAATTATGGGCTTCTCTATTGGGCCTTCATCAGTGGGCTGCATGTTATCAACAAGTGGAAAATGTGTTCCACACGAAAAATAGTATGCGCTACGTACGGTACGGGGCACTAAAGGATCGAACCGTGCAACTACTTCCAAAACATTGTGTTTGTCGTTCTAACAACACATTTATTCAACCAACATACGAAATATACTGCTGATTGTACATTGAAAACAGCAGCAGCAGCAACCAGGGCTGGGGGTGCAACAGAAGCAGTAAGCAGGCCAGAAGAGTGAAGACGCAACTCTCTCTTCCAAACCAAACATCAACCATCATTACAAAAGGGCTACCAAAAAGAATAAGTGTATGCATCAAACTAAATAAAGATCCTACTACACCAAGTGTACACATCTAACTAACTGGCTCAGTTAGACGTTACTATTTATTAAGCTGTGGAGATTGGCTGACGGCTTGAACCAGATGGGTGCCTGACGAGGGAAACTCCAGCCAGCAGGTCGAAGTCTGATACTTGCGACCCTCTCTCCTACTTTGGGCTGCAGAGCGTGGCGGCACATATCAGGGTATGGTGCATGCAGAGACGCATGGTACGCTTTGTACACACAGTTTTGCCTGATAAACGAAACCGCGCTGCCATCATGATCCTTGCCGTCGGTTATCTCTTGGTTAATCGGATAATTCAGTGCGACAAACAGAGAGCGTGTACCAAGGCTACTTACCATCCTCCAGTCAAAAATTCCTGAAGGCCCAGAGAAGCTGGGATCCTGCTCAAAGACCTTGCAGTGACTGTGATTGTATTCCGCGAAACAACACATCCAGTACGTGCGAACGATCATCAATCGTTCGCCGTCATCTGATCGAGCCAGGAACCACCTGCAACTGCCATGCCGCTTTACTTTGAAAGGTTCTAGGATTAGGAAGGGTAGGGACACCAGGCGGCCTACAACATCATATCAAGTTGGAGTCAAATAACCCTAAAAAAAGTTGGAGTCAAATAAAAAAGGGCTCTTGATGTAGTCAATCTTAAGAACAACATGTTATGAGCATGAATATTTTTTCAGTAAATGTTGATAGTAATATAAGCAAGCCATCATGATATCATATGAAAGTAACATACTGCTGTAACAGCCATTTGTAGCGATGATTGGAGTAGGCCAACAATACGTCCAGCCAAAGAAGGAGTCGACAACGTAAATGAAGCCCTTGTGTTCAATGGCATCAGAGAACCATGGAGGATGTATGATCCTGCGATGGACGTGCAGATTTATCCACTTACCGCAGTGACCTGTCAGATAGGCGAGACCGCGGTTGAAGAGCGCAATTAGCCTGAAGTCTTTATAATTCGCAGATCTTGTGGGCACTTGGCAGATTACAACCTTGAGCAAATCAAACTTGGTATCATGTTGGCTACTATAAGATTCCGAGTATTCTGGGCCGCGGTGCCAAAGCAGTGCAGTGTTAATCGAAGGAAGGGGGATCAATCGCCGGGTGTAGACCTCCATGAGCATATAGCTGCCGCGACCGTCGATGAGCACCATCCAAGATGTGTTCATGCCGACCCAGTACATATCGTTAATGTAGTTGAGGGTGATGGGGATCGGATCACAGTCAAGGGGGTTGATGCTTGCCACCCTACGATCGTTATGCTGCATGACACGACGTTTCTGAAGATCAGGCGGCATCAGCAAGCAAGGATCTGGCTTAAAAAGCTCTGGCCTGAGGGCTTTGAGTAAATAGTACAGCCCTGACAAGCACGCGGCGAGCGGCATGGTACTGAGATTGTCCACATGCGAAACAATGAGCTTGATTACCTCCGTGGGGAGCGAATTCCAGCCACTCTTTCGGCGAACGCTGCTCGGTTCTACCATTGTTAGTGCTTGGGTTTCGGACGAGGGGGCGAGGCGCCTTAGCGAGGATGGAAGATTGGACGAGGGGAGGGAGGCGCCTTAGAGGGGATGGAAGAGCGGACAAAGATGGAGAAGCGAATATGTGCTGCGGGAAGTGGACAGGTGATGATGACTACAGCACGCCGCTTGACTTACGAGACACATACCAGCAGCATAGGGTCATATCGAAGTCAGACGACTTGCTTGAGTGATCACAGTACTGGTCCAATCATTGTTATATCAAAAGTAAACTGTTTGGAATGAAACATAAGATATTTTTAGTGATTCGTATATCAAAAGTAGACTATTTTCTTTGAAATTTGTGAATATGTGTTATTCTACTTTGGATCCGTTGCAATGGACATGCTCATTCTTATAAATGTTTATCTCTTGCATTCTCCGCAACCAACACCTAGTGTACTGGTCTGGGCCGGATGCTCGCAGCGCGATGACCTGAGTTCGAATTCTGTCCTAAACTTTAGCTTTTTATATTTTTTTTAATATATACCATACTTCTTTCGCTACTGTACTAGCAGTGGAACCCACAGAGTACTTAGAATACATGATTAAGGATGGATTTGTTTCTTTTTAACTTTCTGTATGAATCTGTAGCCAGCCTGCAAGTCATGTACACTGTACTGACAATGGAACCCACAGAGTACTTAGAATACAAGATTAAGGATGCAATTAACTTTTTATAGAGGGAGAATCATACACGCAATTAACTCAAATGGATTGGACATGACTCTATTATTCTCCAACGGCAACCGGCAAATTTCCTCCCGCGGGCCGGAGTAGGTTTCTCGGTTTGCATGCGGGTTTAATGGAGGGGTTTGATGGAGGCGAGGAGGCGTGTTCAGCCGGGCATGCAGTGGACGGCACAGTACTATTCGATTTGACAACTACAACTAGTATATTACTAGTACGCGGGTACGTGCATAGCACATGCCAAGTTCAATTCGTGAAAACAGATCTCCCACGCTAATTTTTTCTTCAAAAAAGAAGTCCCTGAAAAGTCTAACAAATCAAGAATTATGTTCTGTTTGTATGTAAAGTTATCATGACAGCTATCCTAATTTCACTAATCAAAATGTCCTAGGTGTATAAGTCTTCCCTCCTTCTTGGTCACGGTGCACAACCAAAGATGACTTATTGACCTGGACGGAGGGAGTAGCACAGTCTGCAAGCATATATAGAGAGAGACGTGTAGTGCGATAGTATAGTAAAGTTTGTGCTATATGCACGTACTTACAAAATGTGTACGAATACACAAGGTTTCCGAACTTTCCCTTTTACACACTTAATTAAGGACGCTAATAATTCCTGAATGTTCGGGATTTATCATTTGCGTCCCAAAACTAATGAGATCGCCTTACGAAACAAAAATTATACTCCCACTAAAATCCACGGCGTTCGCAGGAGCGCTTGCGGCGCTCCACGAGTGCCCTGGTGCGTGGCCGTTTCCCAGCGCGCCGACACAACACCTCTTCCTCAGCCTCGCAACTCGCGAGATGCTGATTGGTGGCTTGCCGGCGGGCGAGCGCGATCTCACCGGTGTGGTGATCCGGCGCCAACAGGTACTCCTCGCTGGAAACGTGCACCCGGTCCACGTACTGCCAAGCGTAGATGAGGCGCTTGGGCCCGACTGCACTCAAGGCTTCGGCATGGGCATCCTCCGCCACCCTCACGGCCCTCGCACGAGCCTTCTGCCAAAGAGCCAATTGCCTGACTCTCTCGGACGCGACATAGGCCTGCCAGGCAGCTTGTTCCGTGGTGCGCTTCTCCACCTCGGCCTTCTTCTCCGCCTCTATTTTGGCGCGCTCTACTAGAGGCAAAGCCTCCCACAAGGCGACATCCATTTCCTTCCAAAACTCCTCAAGGCTGGGGGGCTCGGCGGGCGGCACGACGTTCTCCTCGTAGCGGGGAGCCGACGCGTCCTCCGACGCGCGTGCTGGGGAGATTGGGAACGCCGACGCGTCCACCTCGACGCGTCCCGGCGAGGAGCGGAACACCGACGCGTCCTCCTCGACTAGTGGCGGCGAGGAACGGAACAACGACGCGTCCACCTCGACGCGTCGCGGCGAGGAGCGGAACATCGATGCATCCTCCTTGACTAGTGGCGGCGAGGAACGGAACGGCGACGCGTGACCGTTCGCGCGGTGCAGCGAGGGGCGCCTAGGGCTTGGGAGGGGCGATGCCATGGTGGTCGACGTGAGAGGGAGGGGGAGGAGATAGCGATGAACATGAACGTGAGGGGGAGGAGATAGCGATGTCGTGGGAGGTGCAATATTTATAGTGAGCAATGGCACACCTACGTAAGATATGGACTAAGCTGCACTGACTTAATTGCAGGTCCAGTTGCGTCACTGACATGTGGGCCAGACCCCTGTTGGGCCCATATGTCAGTGACCCAATGCACCTGCTGTTAAGTAACTGAAGCAGCATCCCGGAAGATATGTTGCGTGATTAACGTAACAGCTACTCCCATCACATGCTCAGATTTCAAGGTGCATTAATTCATTGCATGCGAGGATTATGAGAAACTTGACCAATGCATGTACTTCATGCATGCATGCATTGCAATTAATGCATTGGTAAACACAATTCTTTGAGAAAAACGAGCGCATTAATTGAGTGCTTTTACAAACCATGAAAATTATTCCACCACTCATCATCTACCTTGGTTGGTGAGATTTTTGAATTGAGCCCTATAAACCGGAAAGGAGGTAGTACGTGGGCATATTTGTTGGAGTAAATTACGGGGGTGGGAAGGGGTGGAAATATTGCTGGTCACAACGGATTGGACGAGCATGGGGGGAGGAGAGTCATGCATGCATATTTTTTCCACATGGGGTGGAGTGGTGGGACCGCTAGAGGGAGAAGGAGAGTCTGGCAGGCATATTGTTTCCACACATGGAGAGGAAAAGATTTGGAGACGAACGGGCTTCCTGTAGGTATGGGGAACGGTGCATAATAAGTCTCATCTTGCATGCTGGTCTAGGTATAGTCTCAAGTCATTAAAAACATACACTGCCCACACATGTTCATATTTCAAGGTGCACTAAATTATTGCATGCAATGATTAAGGCTGGCCATAATGGTGGTATCTTAGCTGGTATCATGCACACGGGAATAGCAAACATGCTAATGTGGCAAAGAATTAAAGAAGAGAGGGGGGGGGGGTTAGAGTAACTAGTGTTCATGCATGCATTGGTAAACACATTTTTTGTGAAGAACTACAAAAACTATTCCACCGCCTCTATCTTGCTAAGAGTAGGTGAAAATTTTGAATCGAGCCCTTTAAACTAGAAGGGAGGTAGTAGTACTCTAATAGCTAACCCTGACCCTGTTTGGTTCCATGTGTTAGAGTTAGTTTGGGTTAGTTTGAACTCAACTAACCCAAAAAATCTAACCCACCCAAGAGGTGCTTATTTGGGTTAGTTCTTCTCGGGACACTAAAAACACATTTTTCTCTCGCTCTCCCCGCAGCAGATCCCTCCCCACTTCCTCGAAGCTTCTCGTACTCTCCCTCCCTCCCTCCCTCCCTCTCGCACCGCACATGAAGGCACCTCGCCATATCCGCGCTCCATCTAACCCTGTCATCCAAACACCTCTTTCACGAGAGTTACTTCAGGGTTAGTTCAGGATTAGAATCTTTAACTCATCTAAATCATCCAATACTAGTTCTTATACTCATTATAATCAATATTGTAGATATTGATATTTTTAGTATAAATTTGGTCAAACACTTTGCAAACGGTTGACGGAAGTAAAAAGGACCAGAGGGAGTATCATGCATGCGGAGTAGGCAAAAAATTGCTCATTTATAGCCGGTCGACGTCTCAAAGGGCGCGACCGCGCGAGGGAGGCAAAGGTCGTGGGAGGCGAGACAGTTGACGGAATTAAGAGAAGTTACCCACGCGCCGGCATGGCGTGCAAACAGGCAGAAGCTATACCGTCAGGCCTACGATATGGGTCTAGTAGACATGACATCTACTGGGTCCCACATAGTTCTCGAGAACTCTTTGGGGGCTTGCAACCCTTTATCCACCGGGCAAGCCAACAACCCCACGCCGTTCGCATGCCCTACTCGTCCCTGTCTTCTACTAGTACAGTACCTTACAATAGTTCGCTCCCAGTCGTCCTGTCCTTTCACATTACACCAGTTCAACTTGTCCTAACCCTCCTCCAAAATCCATGGCCTCCCAAATCTCCATGGTCGCCGCTGAGTACCAGGTTAGAGCCATCACCGGCGATGAGTTCTTCGTCATCTACACACATGGATCCGCGACAGTGAAAGCATGCCTTGCTCGCTTCCTACGCATGTTCAATAGTTCAACAGATGAGTGGGTCGCTGGGCTAGATGTTGAGTACACCACAGTCTTGCAAAGGGAGAAGAAACTAAAGGAGGCAGAGAAGAAGAAGCCCGCCATGATCCAGGTTTGTGTACATAACGTGTGCTTGGTCTACCACATATGCCATGCCGACGTTGAGTGCCAAGATATTAAGAACTTCCTCAAGGACGGAAGAGTGAAATTCGTTACTGTAGACTTTAGGAACGACAGGGATGTCCTGGGTCGGATAGGCCTCGTTGTAGGCCAGCCCTTCGATCTCCAGAAGGCAAGCCTGGTGTCCTCCTCTCAGCCTTCAATGCTGACCCTGGCAGCAGCCATGATTGATCCTTCGTATGCTAAACTGAAGAAACCTCACCACGAGTTTCATCATGCATGGGAGTCGAAGACATTAGATGAAGATCACATCATGTACGCAGCAATGGATGCCTACCTTTGTTTAAATATCTACAAGGGTTGGATGAAGAAGCAGAGCCCAGTGTCCGGTTCAAGCAAAGAAGCGTCGGCGAAGAGGAAGAGGAAGAGCGACGAGGACGAACTCGAGGACATGGACTCGGACTCCGAGTAGGTGGCAGTGCCGTTGCTCATGCTGGTTCTACTGCAGTGTCAAGTGGACTAGTTGCTTAGTTTATTTTCAAGGGTGTGTTGTGCTGAGGCCCCAGCAGAACTATGTTTATGTTCTTTCTCGTTATTTGAACTCTTTAGTACGTATAGTAGTACTAGTAATATGTCTTACTACTGTTCTTCTTGCAGTTGGTACTACTGCTCGTATCTTCGTGTTCCTACTATACTTAATACATTCGTACTAGTAGTATAATTTGGGTCAGTCGATTTGTAAAAGAAGTTCGACAGAGTGAAGGAAGAAGACGACAGAGAAGCTACCCCAGTATCTATATTAGGGTGGCAGGGTGCCCATGATCTATCTTATGAGTGTTGGGTGTGGAATGCAGTTCGCCAGAAAAAATGGATCGTGCCTGGGGTTAAACGGATGGCGGGGGTTGGGGGGGGGGGGAGCATGGCGGTAGCAGGTGGTTCAGGGAGGCGCGGCGGCGGCAGTCGGTTAGGCGTGTGGCGGGCTGAGAAGATGAACCATGCATCAACTTCGGAGGTTGAAGAAGCCCTTCTAGCCATCCATGTTGCATCAAACGGCTCACAAGAGTCGACTGACCCAAATTGCTCCTTCAGATTGTAGGATCCATGTGGCATTCAAGGTCTCGAAGGTAGATTCTGCGTCCGCACCCGGTTTGCGGGCTCGACGCGTGCGCGACCGGCTTCCGCCGCGACAGCCACCATGCGCGCCTCCTCCACGCGGGCGGAGACGACAATGACACGCTAGTTCCTCCTCGCCGGCGTGCTGGAGCATGCGCTCGTCCTCCTGTTTGTACGCTGCGTGCATAGACGTGGCTCCACCAGCTGCTCGCGTGCTTGGCAGTGCGGCGGCATCGCGAGGAGGGACTGCAGACGACGTGAGCGGGCGAGCCTTCGGCTTGGCGGCGACATGGCGGTGATGGGTGAGAAATTGTTGGCCGGAGCAGGCGGGCGCCGGCATGCGCAACGGCGGCAGTGGCATATTGATGAGTGCGCGTATGGAGCTTACTTTAGTTTTATATAGGGTTGGTCAAACTTAAAAGAAAACCGTACTAGTACGCGTAAACATTAGACTTAGGCAGCGCTTTTATTAGTTACCACAACCACGATACGGAATCCTGTGCAAGCACGTGAACCGCGGCCGCGCGGTCAATCGAACGGTGCGTCACCGTGTTGCGCTTGAAGGACATCCACCGAACCTTTTTGTGTGTGTGAAAACAATCCCTGAATATTACTCAACTTTTTTTCCTGGAAAAGTTCTTGACGCTACAATATTTCCATATATTTGAATTTAGCTCCAGTTCCTGTTTATTTGGATTTGGACGTTTTAGGTGCGCCCTAGTTTTTTTTAATACTGATTTTATGTGTGTGGCTGAGAGAGAACGTGTGTATGTGTCCATATGTGTGTTGTGGCGGAAGGGCAATGTGGAGACGGTGTGCGTGTGATAGAGACATAGAGAGGTATGAATGTGCAAATGATCATGCATGACTGAGACATAGACAGATGCCCATACGTTGTGTACTTGTGTATACATGAGAGAACAGTCTTCTATTTTACTTCTTTGTGTGTGTGAGAGAGAGAGGAGCATCCGTAACACAGCAACCATCTCTCTCGATTCGTCCGTCCCTCGCACGATTGCATGTAACACATGCATCAACACGCACATTTTGACACCCTCACCCGGCCCCTGCCCACCTCAAGGCCCGCACATCACTCTCTATCTCGCACACACAATCTCTTCGTGAATACCCTGTTTAGCATGTAGCTTTCCGTCACATACACACACATTTCTCTCCTTAGGTTTGTTTTCTCTCAATATCTGACACACACACACACACAACACACACACACCCCCTCCCCTGAGCACACAATTCATCCCCATCCAAGGTTATATGGCGACCACTCTCGCTTGTGCTTCTCTGCACCCCAGCATGCACAACACCTCAATCTTCAAAGAGGGCATCGAGGAGATCGAAGACGGCGACCACACTGCGCTAGAGAATGCGGGGCCATTTGGAAGCAGGATGATGTGATGACGGCTGACTGACTCCTCCCCCCACCCTCTCTCTCTCGCACAAAATTACCAATCCATCTCTCCCCTGCACAAATTTATCAATCCCTCAACCCACGAGATCCTTCCCCTCTCGTCCATGTTTTTTCAGCTCTCTCATCAAACCTGTTGTCTCTTCTCCTTCCACGTGTACATAATCCGGATGCACACGCATCTCACGTATATTACATGTCTCCATCTTTCTCACAGACCTAACTTCTTCCTCTCTTTTTCTCTCTCTATCTCCCTCTCTCTGTTTCGTTCGGTTTGTCTCCTACTCTCTCGTCCACATACATACAGTCTTTCCCGCCCTATCCGCTCCATCTTCGCAAGCTCTCTCTGCACGTTTCATTCACACATTGGGATATGTTCAAAATGTTGCTTTTATAATGGCTGATGTAGAGTTATTGTTGGTTTTGTTGCATCCTACAAAGTAATAACTATGAATTGCATTTTGATTGTCATTTTACTAGGATTATGCGAGTTTGAGCATGTTGTGAAGTACTATAGACCTTGTATACATCTTGGAATTCCACAATGATTGTAACTATTGAATTGTATAAACCATTACATTCGAAGTTAGTAGCCTAATATATTTATTTCACAATTTCAATAAATTATTAATTCACTACATACTAAGAAAACAAATGTGTACACCCTCCGTTTTTATTTAAGTCCGCGTATTAGCATTGGTCAAAGTCAAGTTTTGTAAACTCTCAGAAAGTTTATAACAAAAAATATTAACATATACAATAACAAATAAATACCATCAGATCCATTATTGAATGCACTTTCACATCATACATATCTGTTATGGTAAATGTTCATATTTTTCTATAAACTTGGTCAAACTTTAGGAAGTTTGACTTCGGTCAAACCTAATATGCAGAGTTTACTAGTACTACTCCCTAGTTGCTTAGCCGAATCACCCAACACGCCACACGGGGAGTTCAGTGTCACAAAATTTTGAGGTCGGCGGGAAAATCTCCCGCGACCCTGATTCGAGCAGTGGGAAGTTACCATCATAGCCTTCGGAACAGGCCTACGGATGACGGTTGGTAGGGGGCTGTTTTCGTAACTTCAGGTTCACCCTACCCAGCCAACCCCACCCCGGCACCCAGAGTAGTACACCTGAATACTCCCCATTTTCTATCCCCACCGCAAAATAGACTTCTCCACGGCACCGCAGCCTTCGTGCTCCTCCCCTTCTATATCGGCGCACTCGTCCACCGCAGCGCATCTGCCTCATCGACGACCTCATACGCCGCACTAGAGCCGGTCCACCGTCATCGTCGTACATGGAGCCTCTTCCCCGGCACCATCTTCCACGGTCTCGGATCTGCTTCCCGGAAGCCGATGCCAAGCGCAGAAGCACCACCGTCGTGGACAATGAACTGACTCCCGTTGACGACCATGACTCATAGAGGCCTCGCGACCATCGTTCTCCTCCTCGATTGGTAATGTGTGTATTGAATCACTTAGGAGTACATGTGCAGTTCCAATTTTGTTCATACCTACCCTTCAAATTTCCTGGGTGCTATTGTTCCTGTAAAAGTAATTGGTTACTAGCAAATGTGCCCGTGCGTTGCAACGGGGACAAGTGAAAACATCACAACACGTCATGCATCATCCACTTGAACACGGTGACCCATCTGTCTCGTAGTAATCATCCTTTTCGCCGTCACCGACGTAGGCCGTTCACCATGTCACGACACATCTGAACAAGGTCAATCTCAAGGCGATGAACTCAGCCACTGCACTGCCATTGAACCATACCGGCACAAGAGAACGTTTATAACTTAAAAAACTAATCTTGTCGAGCTAGACTGTGAGGGTTGCCTTCCACGAATTGCTTCCTGATGTTTGTGCATTGTTACATAATGAAAAATTTCTCACAACCAATATTTCTTAGTTCGGTAAAATTTGTATAATACCAACCTTCAAATTTGTAATAGATGAAAAAAAGATGAAACATAGTTATTTGCAACAAAAAACTAAACTGTTAACACGTCACCTAATTATATGCACATTTCCATCTATAAATCTTCAATACATATTACTACAAAAAAAATCATCTGCCCATTAAGAACGAACTGAGATTTATCAGGAAAACACTCAGCAGGGTAGTACAATTTGTGACAATGTATTCTCCTATTTGCTCTTGTGAATTAAGAACGATACTAAAACTTAGATTTTACATCCACATCATACATCTATGTACGCAGATCAAGCCAGTGGTAGTGATACAAATCAAAAGTCGGCTAATCAACCAGCTAAGCTCACGCATGCCCTCCCAAAGTAGCCTCACCTTTCTTGGATATGGCATCAAGTTCGTGATCGATTCCTACAATATCCTACAAACTTCCCGACAAACCCAAAAATTGCATACATGTTTCTTTCATGGAATAAACAACAGATGTGATCACGAGAAGATGCACTACAAAACTGAACTGGTAAACAAAGTCAATTTGAGCCCGTGCATTGCAATGGGAGAAAATGATGGGATGCAGAACCAGATCCGTCTTAGGGTTGAGTGCTGGAGGTGCAGAACCCGCTCTGCTATAGGGTTGCATGCTCTTAGGGGAGGGCGGTGGCAGCAGAGCAGTTGAGCTAGTTGAGACCAGTGCGTGTGTGTTTTCATATTTCTGATAGCATATTTGAATTTTCAATAGTAACTTATTGGTATTTCTGGTGCAAGTAATAAATAAGCAGTTGCAAGCATACCAAATACATACATTAGTCCACTACTGGATCACAGTGCTAAATTCTGTTTATACTTACATGGTTTACATATTTGTTAGATGATGCAAAGCACAACACGTGCTCTGAGGCAAGAGCATAGAGCATTAGTATTGGTGTGCATTTGACATAATTACACGACAAGGCAACGGACTTGATGATTAGTAGTGGTGTGGATACTACACAATCACAAAATGTAGTAGTACTGCAAGCTAGCACAAGTGTATGTTTACTGATAGAATGCCAAACATATGCATCTCCGTCAGGCATTTGTGCTAGTAAAGAGAGAAAAAGGAAACTGAATTAGCTTAATCTAACATTTAAACAATGAAAATAAGAGGGAAACTGAGGCGCAAGTAAAAAAAGAGAGGGAAAACTGAGACAACAGTCACCACCTCATTTATGCCGTTAATTATACCTAAGAAACTACTATATCCATCACACCTCCAGAATCTGCAGAGGACCCTCATGTAGGAGCAGAGGGGATCAAGCTCATCAAAGAAAATTACTCATGGGTGTGCTGATCTAACCTAAAATTGATAGTGAAAACTGAAAACCTGGGTATATGTGCATATTTCATGGCAATTACATAGCTTGTGCAGATGGATATACCTTATCAAAGATGTCCCTGATATTTCTTCTCTGATTTTCCAACATACTCCCTCCGTAAACTAATATAAGAGTGTTTAGAATACTAAAGTAGTGATCTAAACACTCTTATATTAGTTTACAGAGGGAGTACATGTTTACAAGTTCAGGACCTTTTACGCTAAGAAAGTTTAATGATCACTCATTTACTACCGCTTTCGCAAGTAATGTCAAAAAATTCACAAGAAAACATCCTAGTGAGCATGTATATGTTGCTGTTGAATACAACTAACTTCTGGAAAATGGGAATGAAAACTCAATTCAGACAAAGTATAAAACTCAGTACACTTACCTTCCCAATGCCTGGAGGTTCATATAGCAGGACACCTGATCATTTTGACAATTTAGAGCAGTACACCTGATTCAGAACATTTTTGTTTTTTTAAGATCGGTTATCAAAATCCTCTACAATGGTCAATTTAGCTTTGTCATCCATTTTCTGCAATTACAACAAGAATAAAAGTTAAGCCTCCAAGAGTTAGTTTGTTCGAACAATATTTCGGATTGTTTGAAGATGCAATCAACATGGAGTTGAATTAAACAGGGAGCAAAAATTACAAAACTGTAGATAGTGGAGTATCCATGTATTCATTTTGACAGAAATCATCTAATAATCTTGAAAAGCTAATTATAGGCTGCATAAGCTACTAGATTTTTTAATTTCAACCTAGTGGAGTGATCTGGTTGTTTCTCATAATGATTCTTCACCCAGTTGGCAAGACCAAGTCAAGGCTTTAATTACTTGCTAGCATTAATAAACACTTACAGCCGCGTGGAATGTGAAATCACAAAAAAGACCTTTCTTCAATGTTTGACGAAGCTATGATGTGTCGAAGGAAGATGTTTGATGACGAAAAATCTAGATATTGTCACATGGCTGCTTTGTATGATGAAATACTTTTCCTGATCATTTGTATTGGTTAACTTACAAATGTTTTGTACATTCACACATAAGGTTGCACTTGCAGAAATTTTTTCTTTGGACCTAGAAGTCAAAAAGTCAGTAATAAATGACAAAATAGATTTATTTAGGTAGTTGTGAAATATATTTTTCAGCTCCAGTAGTAACAATGGAGATGCCATATTTCAAATAAATAATGGATATGATATTCTACAATAACAATGGAGATGTCATATTTCAAATAAATAGTGGATATGATATTCTACAACTGCCAAGTATCAGGAAAGAACCCAAGAGAATTCATGATTATCGTCACCAAAAAATCATTCTAGACTGAATGCCTATGCTACATGCCTCATTTGACTATATAATTTTGTCGACAACAGAATACATCAGAGTATCAAATCAAAAATTGATAGCAATTTTTTTTCTGATCTTCTAGTTTTATTTCTCCATGAACTAATTCACCAATAATAACATGCAATATTTTCAATCACTGAAACCTATCTACCCAAACATGTATCTTTCAGACCAGACCAGGAAATTGTTCAGATTCTTGTGCAAATAAAGCTTGTTTTAGTAAAATTCCTATGCCCCAAAGAATCACGCATGGAAAAACCATCACAAGTAAACAAGGTAAGTGGGAAACTTACATTGAGCTTCCAACTTCGATCACTGGTAGCAGGGAACTACAGAGTAACTACAGAACCAGCGAGCGCACTGTCTAGTCAGCATGCGAACTGACTCTAACACACAAGTAGAATCCAATGCCCGAGCGCCGCCGCCCAAGATTCTGCCCCTGCCAGCCATTGCATCCCATCCACCGACCGCCATATCCAGCCTCCATTGCGCACGACAACCGCAACAACTTTTTTCTCCTCCAGGACCGAGCATGCCCACTGCCCGTACAAGCAGCTATTCCCCAGCCTCCCTGCCACGGCCCGTCGAACTCAATGACGGCCGGAGAGGAGTAAGGCAAGATGGGAAGGTCTCGAGCAGAGGAAGGCGAGGGCTTAGCGGAGGCACAACACGGGGTCATGGGGATGCGACGCGATGGTCGGCGGCGGGTTAGCGTTGGTGTGGTGGCTCGGGTTCACAGGGGCTGATGGGGAGGCCGTGTTGCTGCAGCGTCGTGCTCCATGGCGTCAAATGTGAGATGAGATCTGGAGTTGGAGAAGGATCCGGCTACGCATGATGCGAGGGGGTGGGGGGGGGGTCTGTAGGAACGGTGGTGCATCATCAGAGAGAGCCATGGCGGCCGGGGAACCCCGGCGATGGCAGAGGGTGGTTTGGGCGGCGGGGGGCGGCGATGCGGTTGGGGTGGTGAGTGCGGGCTGGGGAAGACGGGTTCGTTCGGGTTATGATTATGTTTTTTAAGCGAGCAACCGGTTTTATTAGAAACTACATGGATTTTTCTGTAAAAGCGCCGTCACAGTGTCCGCACCGAAAGAAGGGTTGGGTCGGGTAGCTCTTTCTCTTTTCGATCTTTTTTTAGTCTTCTTTTTCAGATCTTTAGTACGACATCGTTTATATTACGATTTTATCAATACAAATTGTAAAAGCGTATTATGACATGAGAAGAAAGCATATTGTGACGATGAACCGGGAGACTCAATCCGTGCTTTATTATTAGGGAGAGATAGCCTCCATTTTTCTTGCCATGTTGAGATTTTAAAACCACGAGTGCGAACATGCAGAGGAGCAATGAAGACCAAACACGGGATATTGGGGACATCTTCAAGGAGCGTGGCAAGTTAAAGAGGAGCTGCACTGAACCTATAAAACAAGCTTTGGTAAGTAACACCCTTTCAATTACTTTCGTTTAGCCTCGTGTTCTTCGATGTGTATATGTTGTAGTTTCTGTTTCTATTAAGCCTTGTGTTCTTCGATGTTTCATAAGAAGAGTCTTAATCATCCTAATGCTTTCGTTTTTAGCTTGATGTAGGAAGTGGGTGTTCTCACCTTGTAGTCCGTTTTTATATATTTTTCCTTTTGAATTCACTTCTCACAGTTCTGTTTATCTGGCTTCTACTAAATGGATCTGGGTTGCTCTGAGTATTGATCTAAAAAAGAAGTAACTTCATGTCAGGATGCAGTTCCTGCGAGGAGGGAAGTATGGTCAACCTCGAGATCATGTTTCCAGAATGAGGCTGGATTACACACAAGGTGCCAGTTCCCTAATGATGCTGGATTAGACACAAGGTGCAAATTCCCAGATGATGCTGGATTACACACAAGCCAGGTGGAGTCATCAGTTGTTCGTGTCCTCGTGGCTCTAGTAAAGGCTGAAAGAAAGCGTGCAGCAGCCCTTGAGAATGTAGCTGAGTTCCTGAAGAAGCGAAAAGAGCAATTAGATGCTCTCTTCACCCATGCCAAAGAAGAGATGGAAGAAGCCAGAAATAAGCTAGCAGAGGCAGAGTAGGCTAGGCATCTCCTGCTATCTAAAACTGTTGTCAATACAAAATTTCCTTCATAGCAGCTAGGTTCAAATGTTTATCCAGTCAGCATGCCTGTTGTGATGTCCATGCATCTATTGATGTGGCACAATTTTTTTTCTGGGACATGTAATAACAACAATTACTTTCCAAACAATAATAGACGAAGCATTGGACATGGTATAGTTCAGACGCAAGCCCGACATTCCAAGTTCAACTTCGACATCAAACTCATGTTCACAGATATCTCCACATTCATACATAATGTCCACAACCATGCTTCACTTCAAAGCCAAAAAATTGAGGAGAGTTATGAATAAAGAAAAACCTCTAGTTCCTGCTACCAGTGCGAGCACAACAAGTCAAGACCATGCGTAATTAATTATATTTTGGTCATTTTTTGTGTTCAAAAATGCCGGCCGGCTCGCGGAAGGACATGTTGCTGGCACATGCGCGGATTCAATGAAGGCAGGCGGGGCAGTCCGAAGCCGGTTGCATGCGGCGAGGAGGCGTGTTCAGCCGGGCCTGCAGCGAGTGGGGCCCTCTTGGCCGGCCGCCGGTTCAATGTCTGCGCTATGAGAGGTCGTGTCCGTGTCAGAGCAATCACTCCCTCCAGTCCTTTTTTGTTTGCGTATAACAAAATCTCGTTTTCCATTCACATTTTACAAGTAAAATTCGTGGACAAACTTTGACCCAAAATACGATGGGGACTAGTAAACTAGAACGGAGGTAGTAGTTTTTTTAATCAAAGAAGGGTTCCCCCCTTCTGATTTTCATTACTGAAAACCAACATCTAAATCTAAACCATAGTATTTGCCCTAGAACTACCAGGTTCAACATCTCGCAACATAAACCCATACAACTATGCGCCAAGGAGGTACCTAGTACTATGAATTCCATTTTTGCTCCATACCAATCGTTCTAGAAACTACTTAGTACTTATAACACACCATTGAAAATCGGAACTCTTAACCCTACTAAAAATGATATTTTAAACGTGGCTACTCGATCTGTGGCAACTGGCGAGCCACCGCCTCCAAGTCGTTCACCTGTGGTCCCGACCATCAACTCCTACGGATCAAATTATCACGCGAGCTGACTATTCCTACAAAGGTGCGCTACACCACGTACCCGGTACCCGCGAATTCAGCAATCATGCACCTAGGGTTTTAGGGTTTATTTGTTAACGTTGCCTTTACGTAACACTCATGTATGCGAGATAACGAGAGACCGACTACGTGCGTGCGCCTCTTCTCTTCGTATATGTACTCCACCGTTTGTGTGGTGTCCAAAAAATTATAATAACTACTAGCAATGTGCCAATGCGTTGCCACACGATCAGAGTAGATTAATACATATTCACCGATTTGATAGAAAAAAGTCTAGTTTTGAAATATGTATATCACTAAAAAAAGTTTTGTTTCACTCAAAATATATTCCTTTGGCGGTTTTCATGAGATAAGGGAGGAATGTTGTTGGTTTCAAGATTCGAGAAGTGGCATATGTCTAATCTCTACTCTTACTAGCAAGATGCCCGTGCGTTGCACGGAACATCAAGATCTTGTGGGAGAAAAGGATGAATGAGGGAAGGCCTTATCTGCAAATGTGGAGATGAGTGTGGGTAAATTGCCATAGTTTCGTTCCTATCCGTCAGATATAAATCAGACGGCCTATATTGCAAGATGGCAAGCCCACCATCATCACCAACTCTGTTTTTATCCCTACTCTTATAAAAAGCACAGTCGGTGATGATCGTGTGCCTGGCATCCTGCAATATAGGCCGTCCGATCTACATCTGACGGATAGGAAGGAAACTATGGCAATTTTGCAAAAAGATACCCACACCCCTCTCCACACTTGCAAATAACGCCTTCCCTTGTTCATCCTTTTCTCCCACAAGATAAACTACTCATACAAATGCATCTTCATGTTCCGTGCAATGCATGGGCATCTTGCTAGTTGTTGCAAAAAGCCCATGTGTGTGTGAGAGAGAGGGAGAGAGGAGGAGGACGGAGTGCATGTGTGACAAAGACACAAAGAGTGTGTGTGTGAGAGGTATCAGCTTAAAATGAGGCGATAGTGTGTGTGTGTGTGCATGATCGAGAGGGCGTGTCTCAAGAAGGGAAGAAAAATCTACATAGATACAAGGAGCGGGAGAGAGACATGTATGCGATAGTGGAAGCACGAGTGTGCAGGTGTATAAACCTATCTAGAGGCTAGTCGATAAATGTTTGCGAGAGAAATACGAGTCGGGGGTGCGAAAGCGAGAGTTTTTTTTGTGTGAGAGAGAGACGGTAGTCGGGAAGGGGAGTGGAAGCAGGAGTTGTGTGTGTGTGTGTTAGAGGGGGGGGGGGAGTTTGTCTGATCGGTAAACAAATGAATAATGTTAGTCTGGGATGGAGACGGAAAGGAGACCACAACAAATGTTGTGTCTACAGGAGAGAGAGATAGAGTAATTTTAGTGGTATGATTCATATCTAGAGACATATAGGGTGTGTGAGAGAATCCCATAGAGAGAAAGACAAAGTGAAAGACGAGTGGAGACTGTGTGTGTGGCGATGAAAAAGAAAGCTTAGGTACCTAGTGATACGAGAGAACGGTAGAGACGTGAGAGATAATGAAAACCGTGTAATGTATAATGATAGGTAGAGTGTGACACTTCTCAAGGGAGACGTCGAGAGACCATGTTTGCGAGGATAGGAGAAACATGAAGTGAGCGTGCGGGTGAGTTGGAGAAAAGAGAGTGATAGCTACATGAAGGAGCATGCATGCGAGAGAGATGGGCGTGAAAGGAGTGAACATAAAAGGGATTCAAATATTTCAATTCGAGATGATGATACATGTAATCCATACTCGAACCAAAATTGATCTATCAAACATGCATACTCATATGAATTCACGCGCATCTATGTTATTTAATATGTAGATATTACTGATCCATACATTTTAGTAGAACATAATTTGGTTTAATTTTTTGAATTCAACCTTATGATTTTGAGATCATTGTATTTGTAAATCATATTATACATATAAAGGAGCAGAATTCTTTGTTGTGCTTTTGAAAGTATATATAAAAAATGATGTATATAGAATTTTATTCCAATCGAAAATGGATCCCGCCCGAAAAAAATAGAATACAAACGAGATTCAAATTGAGTTGGCACGGTAAACGTGCACTGATGTCTACTACACAACCTTCTTCTTGTAGACATTGTTGGGCCTCCAAGTGCAGAGGTTTGTAGGACAGTAGCAAATTTCCCTCAAGTGGATGACCTAAGGTTTATAAATCCGTGGGAGGCGTAGGATGAAGATGGTCTCTCTCAAGCAACCCTGCAACCAAATAACAAAGAGTCTCTTGTGTCCCCAACACACCCAATACAATGGTAAATTGTATAGGTGCACTAGTTCGGCGAAGAGATGGTGATACAAGTGCAATATGGATAGTAGATAAAGGTTTTTGTAATCTGAAATTATAAAAACAGCAAGGTAACTAATGATAAAAGTGAGCACAAACGGTATTGCAATGATAGGAGACAAGGCCTAGGATTCATACTTTCACTAGTGCAAGTTCTCTCAACAATAATAACATAGTTTGATCATATAACAATCCCTCAACATGCAACAAAGAGTCACTCCAAAGTCACTAATAGCGGAGAACAAATGAAGAGATTATGGTAGGGTACGAAACCACCTCAAAGTTAGTCTTTCCAATCAATCCGTTGGGCTATTCCTATAAGTATCACAAACAACCCTAGAGTTCGTACTAGAATAACACCTTAAGACACAAATCAACCAAAACCCTAATGTCACCTAGATACTCCAATGTCACTTCAAGTATCCGTGGGCATGATTATACGATATGCATCACACAATCTCAGATTCATCTATTCAACCAACACATAGAACCTCAAAGAGTGCCCCAAAGTTTCTACCGGAGAGTCAAGACGAAAACGTGTGCCAACCCCTATGCATAGGTTCATGGGCGGAACCCACAAGTTGATCACCAAAACATACATCAAGTGAATCACGTGATATCCCATTGTCACCACAGATACACACGACAAGACATACATCAAGTGTTCTCAAATCATTAAAGACTAAATCCGATAAGATAACTTCAAAGGGAAAACTCAATCCATTACAAGAGAGTAGAGGGGGAGAAACATCATAGGATCCAACTATAATAGCAAAGCTCGCGATACATCAAGATCGTATCACCTCAAGAACACGAGAGAGAGAGAGAGATCAAACACATAGCTACTGGTACATACCCTCAGGCCCGAGGGTGGACTACTCCCTCCTCGTCATGGAGAGAGTCGGGATGATGAAGATGGCCACCGGAGAGGGATTTCCCCTCCGGCAGGGTGCCGGAACGGGTCTAGATTGGTTTTCGGTGGCTGCGGAGGCTTTTGGCGGCGGAACTCCCGATCTATTCTCGTCTTCGATTGTTTTAGGGTATATGGATATATATAGGCAGAAGAAATACATCAGGGGAGCCACGAGGGGCCCACGAGGGTGGAGGGCACGCCCAGGGGGGTGGGCGCCCCCCTGCCTCATGCTCTCCTCGTTGATCCCCTGGCGTGCACTCCAAGTCTCCTGTATTGCTTTCTTTCCAAAAATAACTTTCCCGAAGGTTTCATTCCGTTTGGACTCCATTTGATATTCCTTTTCTATGGAAAACTAAAACAAGGGAAAAACAGAAACTGGCACTGGGCTCTGGGTTATAGGTTAGTCCCAAAAATCATATAAAATAGCATATAAATGCATATAAAACATCCAAGGTTGATAATATAATAGCATGGAACAATCAAAAATTATAGGTACGTCAAAGACGTATCATGCACTTTGCAAAATTTGAACGAAGCGGCGAAAGTCGCAGTAACCGCCCGAAACCAAAATCTGCGAGATGGAAATTACTACTGCCTATCCCTGCCATGCAAAGCCTATCTGCTCGATTTCTATAGGTTTCAATAGGGGTAAGTTTGTAATTTCACTCAAACGTGACATAACCCCCTCTCACCCGGATTCATACACGATGGGTGCCAAAACACAGTGTGTCCTCGGCTGAAATCGACTCCCTCCCCGATTCATACACGGTGGGCGCCAAAAACAAACTCTCGTCGGCAAATATTCGGTGTATGCGAGATTAGCGTCCTATCCCCAACCGACTAATATTGCTGTGATGTAGGAAATTTGAAACAGGTGCTAAGTTTGTAAATTTCCTCGCATTTGAGACAAGCGCGCCCTAAAGACATGGTTCCCCCTTCCTCTCCACCTCCATTTCCCCATTCATACTCTGTGGGCGCCAAAACACCGTCTCCACCCCAGCCTCCTCCGTCCTCGACCCCATCCACCACCGTCCTCCTCCACCATGCTGGGGCTGATACCCCGACATCGCCGTCCATTACAAGAGATCGACCTCTCTCATCCACGGCTTCGGACCGGGATCCTTGCATACCGTCCTCTCGCTTCATCCCCGCCGTCGTCCACCTTGTCGGTGCCGCTCCTACGACTGTCTTGTCCACCGCGCCCCACCGCCACCGTCTACCCTCCTAGATCAGCTTCCACGCCACCGACAGCCATCGCTACCGCAACACCGTCAAATTCTCAGCAGATGCATACACGGTGCTGCACCAGAGGTGGTACTCTTTTGTATCCGCTCAACTTATTTATCGCAACAAGAAAATAGATCGCCACTGCTTTACTCTGATTTCTTGTCCATCACTTACTTGCTAGTTGAAAGCAAATATTGGTTGTGAAGTTGCCTTTGTCTGGTTTGCACCTTCAGATCCGCCATGGCACGCTCAACACTATACTCCCAATGCTTATGGTTTTCCCCTTTTATATTCCACACTAGTTAAATCACAGTAGACTAAATTTCAAAATTGGGTTAGTCAATTTTTCAGAGCTCACCGGAGTTCATCGGTGGGAACGAAGGGGCTCGGGTGGGGACTTTGGTTGTGTGTGTGTGGGGGGGCGGTGGTGGGGCCTCATCGAACGAAGAAAACTCGACGCGGGTGGGGGCGGGGGTGGGGGGTGGGGGTGGCGGAGGAGCACATGCGGTGGGGGCCGGTGGTCCGGCCGGCGGCCCGTGCGGTTTTTTGTATGGGAAGAATCAGAGACGAGGAAGAAGAAGGGTTAGGAGACGTAGGATCTTCATCCAACTGCCTGAAATGGTCGACTGACCCAAATGACAAAAGTCACGCGACTTGCATGTAGACATGGCTTTATATTCAGTACCATCATCGTACCTGCTTAGCACTGCTCCCGAATCCATCAAGCTAAACAACGTGCCACTCATAATTCCAAACTTGTTGCTCAAGTACGAATCTGATATGATGCTGATATTACTAAAACTGATAACATTTAATTGGTCAGCTAATGTTCCTACTTTACTTTCGAAAAAGCACGTGCACCACATATAGAGGGACAGCAGGGAGTTGCTTTCTTAATGCGCTCTGGTTCATCATGTGTGGGCACTGCGCAACAGACATTTTATTATCCAAAATCTGCTTGCTCTTCTTTAGCATGTTCCTCTTCCGTTCTTCTTTAATAAGTACTCTCTCCATTCCTAAATACAAGTCTTTGTATAGATTCCACCATGGACTATATATGGAGCAAAATGAGTGAATCTACACTCTAAAATGTATCTGGATACATCTTTATGTGATCCATAGTGGAAATCTCTACCAAGACTTATATTTTGGAACAGAGGGAGTATGATAGTAGTACAATATCTTCCTTGTAGTGAAGATGAGCAGGGACATTTGCAGTGTAGAGGCCTATACGGTCGGTTGGTATGGAAACTTTGAACTCTTCGGGCCTCTTTGATTCATAGGATTTTGTAAACATGGGAATAGGATTTGTAGTGGCCCACCCACTTGAATCCTATAAGAATAGCAAGGAAATGCGGGGATCTATGTCGCCTTTGAGAGGTACACTGATATTAACAGTACTGCACCTTCAGTTGAAGAGAGCCGGTATCCAAAGCCTTTCTAGCCGTACCGGCAATACTAGCACATATATTCCAGCAAGTTCCACTTTGCTGATTTTACTCTGATGCTTACAGTTTTCCCATTATATCTACACTATGATCTGTGTAGCTGCTTTGTGTCGCACTAGCAGCAGTCCACTCTTGAAGCTAAACACCGCAATGACTTACAAAATTGGCACCAAGGCATTGAGTGCCATTCTGGATGCAATGAAACTCATACGCTCCCCACCTGTTGATTCTTGTTCAGAATATGATCCTAATGACTATTCTAACCTCGAGGAGTCAAAGGCAGATGGCCCATCCTGTTCACCCATCAAGGTGCCTGTTCTAATTTGGCAAGGTTTTATTGATTTCGCGTATCTTGCATATGTTGTCTTGCATTTCTTCTACTTTGTGGCACCGCCATCTGCTTAGTTTACTCATCATATATGTCAAGATGCCATGCCAATCCATTATCAATACATTTTCCATCTGTCATCATACCATGTTTTTCCACTCAAATGTTGTTCTTGTGCATCAGACATCAAAAAGGAGAGGGTGATTGCCGAACCTAAAGGAGCACCAGCAAAGTCCTTGGAAAATGTGGCTGTGTCGGAGAAATCAGACAACACCCCACTTATATTGGCTGTACAACCAGTGACACAAAACATAGGACCGACTCCAGCAGACTGTACCCATACTTCACTGGCCACACCACTAGCCGCACCACACAGGACCTGCACTCCAGCAAAAGGTATGCCGATTTCAGTTGCCATAACACCAGCCGTACCACATAAAAATCCCACTCCAGCAAAAAGTACAGCAAGTCCACCAGACGAAGACCTATCCCAACCGCAGAGACGGCCAATTCCTGCAGATTGGAACCCCATTCCAGTTATTTCCAATTTAAAAGACAATGCTTTCAATGTTGTTAGGGACTACGTGCATATATTCCCATCATGGGAAGATTATAGTGAAGACAAACACCATTTTCACATCTTCCTGTCCCACTTACGTGTAAGTGCTATTATTCATGGTGATTATTTTCCTGTTTTCTGCTGATTGAACACATCAATGATTTACATTACATTGTTGTAAGTAGGCGAGGGTCAATCTGGATAGTCATGACGAGCAAAGCTTGCTTGCGCTTTTCAAGGAAGCATTGCAGCAGTATTGGTGTTACCTGAGGAAATCACACTTTGATGGCAAGTCTATGAACGAATTTCTGGTGAAGTCTCATGTGCTAAATTTAGAAGACATTGAATGGAAAAACCTTGTTATGCACTGGTCTCGTTTCGAGGATGAGGTACTGTCTATGATATCACATGACAATTTGAACTTCTACTTTTCCGCATGTGCCTTACAGACCTTTTTTGCAGGAAATCTGCTTGAAAAAGAATTCAGGTTTGAAAAGAACGAAAGGATATCGCAAATATGCCTGCCCGCTGCTTTGCTCTTGTTAGTACCTGTTGTCCTGTATCACTGTACTTGCATACATACCTGGTTCATTATGTGACAGTAGTATGCATGATAGCTTGCTTATCAATTCTTCGCTCCAAATTATCTGATCTATATGAATGGTTACATTAGTGTAGAATATATCCAATGCCAATGAATTTTTTTAGCTCTGCATTGTTCTTGTAAGTACCTGCTGTCCTTTATCAGCGTACTTATATTGACAGGTAGTTGTTCATGTACCATCACTCTGCAACTTATTTTCCTTTGCCCTCCATTTTCTACACATAAGATCTATATTTACTCTTACCATAAGGTTGGATAACACCGATGGTACTGAAGAAGTTTAGCTCTGCATTGCTCTTGGCTGTACCTTTTGCCTGTATCGCTGTACTTACATTTATAGCTACTTGGTTATGTAGCATCACTCTTCATCTTATCTTAAATATTCTCCATTTTTTCTTATATTGTCACATCTATATTTACTATTAACAAAATGTAGAATAAAGGAAATGCTTATGAAGAAGATTCTGTGGTAAACTTCTTGAATTCCCCCCCCCATCAGCATGGACAAGGGCTTTATAGAGCCTGCCTTCACCAATAATGTAAGTTTGTCCTTCTCAAGCCTTCAAACTTTGTTGTGTATATTTGGTTAGGCATGACTGCAACAACTGTTTATTTTTGGTGTTTGCAGTAAATTGCATGTTTAAAGTTTATTATGTACTCCAGTTCATAAGCAAAAGTTTGTCCTTCTCAATTTAAGTTTGCAGTTGTACAACCAAGTTCCTTCTTCATACCATGTAAATTAAACTATACAGAGCAAGTGATCTTATTTTGCCAATCTGAAATGGGATAAATTGACAGCACACTAACCATTGATACTTATGAGTTCTTGATCTGTAATCTAGTGGTGTCGTGAAGCTGCCAACTCCTTCACAATGTCACTTCCTGCCATGTCTTGACTTGAACAATGCCATATTGTGTTAATGCTATTTTAAACTGTGTCACTTTATTCGTTAGTAAGAAATGTGATGAATTGTCAGCACTAATACTTATATGTGAAAAACCTGTCATCTGTCTGCTTGTTTGTCTTTCAGAGTGAGGAGGATATAAGTGTCAAACAAGTGCAGTCTCACCAGCTTGCTCAGCTGCTTGTGCTGCAGCTCCCGAGCAGGGCTAACCTTTCTTGAACTCTATTGAAGTGCTGTCGGCTTTGTATATTATTTTGTCGGCGTGTTTAGTTGCACTGGTGGCGATCTTTGATGCCCAATATATGTAATCTGCTGTTTGCTTGTGCTTTATTATCATAGTGGCGAACTTTGATGCCTAGTGGATGTAATATGCCGTAATTTCTTTATTGTATAGTCTAAGTTTTTTTCTTATTCACAATGCTGCAGTTATTTTACTGTATATATATCATGTCTTTGCAGTAAACCATCCAAACCGTAAAATTACAGTACATAATCGGGCCGTCATGCAAATCACCATGTATGATCCGCATCATGGGCCCCGTCATCTTGGTCTGTTAATAGGCCTAAATGTAAACTGGCCCACTAGTAGATTCGGGCCTTTAATAGGCTGAGTAAACTGCCAGCCCTATTTTCCCAAGAAAACTCAATGGGCCTTTAGGATGTTGAAAAGTAGGTTGGGCCTGAAACGCGCCGAACAGCTCACGGGCCGGCAGTAGGCCGAAATAGACCCCGACCCATGAATGTGCCAATCAAATCATGGGCTTATAATAGGCCAAAATTGTCTCGGTCCTTGTTTGGCCCAATTAGATTATCGGCTGCGAGCATGTCGGATGCAAACCGGGCCGTAGTTAGGCCGAACTATATGACGGGCTTTTAACAGGACGAAATTAATATAGGGCCGAAATGTTAAAAGGGCCCTTAACAGGCTGTAACGTCCCAAATTTTCAATTTGGAATGTTATACAATAGATCATCATTGCATATCATATTTTATTGCATTTTGGTTGATCCTAGAAATTCTACGCAACTCAAGGACCCTTGGAGAGAGTTGGGGATTTCGTTATTTTCATATGTGAGTTTTCTCAAATTTTGAAAATAGGATCATTTGATTTTATTTATTTTATCTTGAATTATTTCTATTACAAAAATATGAGAGAGGGAATAAAATGACTTTCCCAACATAAAGAAATATTGAGGATTTAATAATAAAATCAAATAAGAATTTATTTTGGTTTTATTTGCTATTTTATTTGAATTTAGGAAAAATGCGTGTTTTTCAAAATTGCATTTAGGCCCCAAATAAATGTTCATCCTGTGCGGCTTGATTTTAGACACTGGGGAAAATTCATTTCGGGAATTTTGGAGTCCGTTTAGTATTCCTTTTGTTTTTTTCTGAGCGTAACTATTTAAAAAAACGCGAACCGACCTAACAGGCCGTGTCCGACCCGGACACCTAGCTCGGCCGGCCTAATAAGCCGGGGAGGAGCCCAGCCGACCCCAAACCCTAGCACCCCGCCGCTCCGCCGCCTCTGCCGCCGCCGCCTTTGCCGCCGCCGCCTCGCGCGCCGCGCCGCCCCGCCACCGCACCGCCCGCGCCGCCGCCCGCCCGCGCCGCCGCACCGCCCCTCGCCGCCCGCCGGAGCGCCGCCGCCGCTGACATCGCCGCCCGCCGCCGACATCGCCGAAGGTTGACCCCGCTCGCCGCCGGTTTTTCTCGAAAAACAGTTCGGTTTTCCGTCGGTTTTCGTTTGGTTTTTTAGTTTCATTTTTTAATAGATCGGTTTTCCGGTTTATTTGTTTAGCGAGCATTCGCTCGTTCGTTCGTTAATCTGTTCGTCGTTTTTCTTTTTCTCGGATTAAATCCGCGATTT
This sequence comes from Triticum urartu, assembly GCF_003073215.2. Lineage (NCBI taxonomy): Eukaryota > Viridiplantae > Streptophyta > Magnoliopsida > Poales > Poaceae > Triticum > Triticum urartu. Next base: position 380,138,457 of record NC_053026.1, on the reverse strand, counting down.
TTCTGATTGCGATTCCTGATCCGATTTTCGTTCTAGTATAACTTTTCGCTTGTTTATCGGAATCAGGCGATTCAAGCGCCTGGAGTTTCATCTCGAAACCCTCTTTCTGTTTAACCAACTCAAACAAGTTTTTGCCACTGTAAAAATTGCCCTAGATCCAGAATAGTAAACGAAGCTTGTTTCTTTTACCGTTTGTCTTTCGTTGCTTCGTGCGATTTGATTCTTTTTGCCAACCGGAGTTCTTAAGTTGAACTTTCTGGTTAGATCTCTTATTTGAGTTTTACCTGTGCATTAGTTGAGTACTTATTGTATGCTTGTTTGTTTGCGATAGAGTACCCGGAGTGCGCCGCTTGCTACTTCGAATCACTAGGTTTTGCGGATCATCAGCAAGGCAAGTAACACTTTGATCATACCTCCTACTACCCAGTTTTTATTGCATTAGATCAACCCTCACACATTGCATGATTAGGGTCTAATTAAATTGTGGGTTCTGGGAAGTAGTTGAGGTAGTACCTATTACCTGTTTATTATCAAACCTTTGGGAGTTACTTCTACGTTTGCTTATTATGCCATGCTATGCTAGTAGACGTGGATTGGGTGAGTGTATCCATGACAGATGTGAGTTTGTTAAATTAATGGTTTATCTAAGGTGGCAACTTAAATACACATCTGGGGGGATTGAGGCACCTGGGTATTCCAGTGATTGCCTGTTTTTCTTTTGGACCGCCACCCAGGCTCAAAGGGATCATGAGATTATTCATGCTAGAAACTTCCGTGTGCAGCCACAAGCTACTATAGGCTCTAGCATAGTTGACTAAGTTGTGTGAACTCTTACACTGGTAGACTAGCAGATGTAGGGGAAAGTAGGTGTAACGGTCTACCCGATCGTAAGGTGCTAGCGCTTCTGAAAGACTATGTCTCAGTCATCCTTTTCTCAAACACCATGTAGTGCGAGAATCCCAACGGAGGAGATCGAGTCTTGTGGGGAAAAGTGCGCAAACCTCTGCAGAGTGTATAAACTAATCATGGTTAGCCGTGTCCCCGGTTATGGACATCTTGAGTATCTAGTACTTGGATTATCATGTGAATCTCATCATTGTTACTCTACTTAATTTTGTTGGGTTTTGTTTAATGATGATGCTTAATTGGGATTGAGAATGCTGTCAACCATTCTCAATGTTTAACAACTACCATGATAGTTAAATAAAATCTATTCCTTTGCAGTAGGGAAAAATTGGCTTTACGCAAAGTTGTAACCATAGAGCTTTCCACCAGCCAAATATGCATATAGTATAGCCTATTATTTTCATTGCTCTCTATGTGTTACCTTGCCAGCATATTCCATGTGCCGACCCATTTCGGCTGCAACGTTCATGTTGCAGACTTTTCAGACGACGATTAGGGTGCCTTTAGGTCGTGGTTCTATACTCAGTGATGCCGTTGGAGTTGATGGACTCACTTATCTTCCAAGCCTTTTGCTGTTATCGTTATTAGATGGCCTTAAGCCATATTTATTGTAATAGGTTCTCTTTTGAGACACTCGATGTAATAAGTGTGTTATTGCCACTCTGTTATAAATCCTTCAAGTACTGTGTGGTGTCAGCATTACTGATCCAGGGATGACACCTGAGCACAGAGATTGGACCGTTTGAGGTCTGGTCGCTACAAGATGGTATCAGAGCACACGCTGACTATAGGACACGACCACTAAGCTAAAAGACCTAGATCACTACTCACTCTCTTCTCATTCTGACTTCTCATCTTTTCTACTCTTTTAGGATGGCGGATGCAAGGAACAAGTTCACGCAACCGGATGAAGATACACCCTTTGGACGTCACTTGAAGGAAGTCACTAGATACCTAAACATAGGAGTGCCAAGCTTCACCGGAACCTACAACGCCACTTTACCTGAAGAGGAGTGCTGGATGATTCAAGTTCAAGTTCTAGGAAGGATGTTCATGCCAGTCACTGAGCCCATAGAGTTTTCCTTTGATGCACCAACTTGGAATCTAGGAAAGAGCATGGCAGCTCACATCGCCATGGGGCGCATTGGAGAAGTTTACCGCAATGATCTCAAGGATACTATCTACCAGATTTGTGGGCGCCGAGATGAACACTGGGAGATGATCAGCACCAGGAAGGATAGATCAACTGGAGCTTTTATCCAGGAGTTAAACCAGCACATTCGACGACAGGAGAACCAGATGTGCGCCGACATGATAGATCTGAAGAAGGCAAGGACTAGAATCAAGGAACTGGAGGAAGAACTCAAGGCTACACGTGAAGATTATGAAGAGGAAATCGAAGTACTAGTGGACAAGAATGCCAACTTAAAAATGAACATCGGAATATTCATGGGAGGCCCTACACCAGTAGAAGAAGACGAAGAACCCAAGGAGATTCGCCTGAAAGACTACATTATCATCGACGACACCGACTCGGATCCAGATGATAGCGATGATGACTATGTTGATGAAGCTGGAGCAGATATCATGGAGTCTGCAACCGAAGAATATTTCTAGTAGACCACCCCATCAGTAGTAGTAGTCCACCATGTAAATATAGTAGTCCGAGCACTTTTGCGATAGTTAGATCGATTGTATGCCCTTGTTTGATTGAATGAAGTGAATTGTTTGCTTTTGCCTCATGTGCATATGGGTAGTGTTTTCTCTCTAGACCCCTCTCTATTCTTAAATCTCATCTTTTTCTACACCCTCAGATGCCTCCGAGACGTGACCCCGGATTTACCTTCCCACCGGAGCTCACCCAGTTGATCCAACAGCAGAACACATTGATGAAGTTGCTAGTCCAGAATTAGAATCAGGGGAACAACAACAACAACCCACCACCACCACCACCTGTTGATCACTTAGCCTGTTTTCTTAGGCTGAATCCGCCGGTGTTTTCCAATAGCACCGAGCTGATAGTAGCAGATGATTGGCTCCGCAAGACAGCAAGGGAGTTGACCACAGCAGGATGCACAGATGCAGAAAAGGTGAAGTTTGCCGCACATCACCTTGAAGGACCCGCAGCATCATGGTGGGAGAATTTCACAGCCACTTTCCCTGTCGACACTGTCACATGGGACCAGTTCCAGCAGGCTTTCCATACTGCCCATGTTTCAGCAGGAGCTATGGCCATGAAGAAGCGAGAGTTTCGCAATTTGCGCCAAGGAGGACGGACAGTTGGCCAGTATGTGGAGGACTTTAGTAAGCTAGCACGTTATGCTCCAGATGACGTTGCTACGGACGCAGCTAAGCAGGAGAAGTTTCTGGATGGACTAAATGATGAGTTGAGCATGCAGTTGATGGTAGCAACCTTCAAAAACTACCAGGAGTTGGTAGATCGTGCTCTCATGATTGAAGGAAAGCAGCACCAGATTGAGAATCGCAAGAGGAAGTATGGACAAGGGAAGTACAATTCAGGAGCTCAGCAGAAGCCACGTTTTACCCCTAGGCCGGGAGGACATTTTCAGCATATCCATGGAGGAGGTAGCTCGCACAATCACAATGGCACCAAGAATGGTAATGGGAATGGAGGAAGCAACGGCCAGAACCGCACCAACCCATCAACCCCAGCCAAGAGAGACCTGAGCCAAGTCACTTGTTTCAAGTGCCAGAAGACCGGACATTATGCTAATGAATGTCCTGAATACCATAATGGAAATGACAATGGAAGCTCTGGGAAGAAGCCGAACCCTTTCAACAGGGGACAGGTGAACCACGTTAACGTGGAGGAGGTTGAAGAGCAGCCGGATGCAGTAATCGGTAAGTTTTTGGTTAAGTCATTTACTGCACTCGTTATTTTGATACTGGTGCATCGCATTCATACATATCAAGGGAATTCATGGATAAGTATAACCTGCCCACCAAAGTTCTTAGAACACCTATGCTAGTAAGCTCACCAGGAGCGGAGTATATGGCTAGTAACAGATGTTTTCAAGTGCCATTGAGTATAGGTAGGCATGTGTTTCCCTCGGATTTGATCATTTTGGAATAACAAGGATTGGATGTAATTCTGGGTATGGATTGGCTGTCGATGTATGGAGGAAACATCGATTGCGTCACTAAGTCAATTTTTCTTACCACCCCAGAAGGGAGAAGGATCAAGTATGTATCTCGGCATGTGCCGAAGAGGACTCAAGTAAATTGTCTAACAGGAGTTGTGCAGGAGGAAGTACCAGTGGTGAAGGATTTCCCTGATGTATTTCTAGAAGAGTTGCCAGGCATGCCACAGGATAGAGATATTGAGTTTTTTATTGAGCTTTTGCCAGGCACAGGGCCAATATCTAAGATACCATATAGGATGCCGTCAAAAGATTTGGTGGAGATTAAGAAGTAGATTAAGGAGTTACTAGATAAAGGTTATAGTCGCCCAAGTTCTTCGCCTTGGGGATCGCCAGTACTTCTAGTGGAGAAGAAGGATGGATCGTTAAGGATGGTTGTTGATTATCGAGGATTGAATGAAGTAACCATAAAGAACAAGTACCCACTACCCATCAATGATCTGTTTGATCGATTGCAAGAGCTAAGGTATTTTCCAAGATCGACCTGCGATTAGGATACCATCAGTTGAAGATTCGAGAACAGGATATACCTAAGACGGCTTTTACCACCAGGTATGGGCTGTACGAGTATACCGTTATGTCATTTGGTCTGACTAACGCACCAACATATTTTATGAACATGATGAACAAGGTTTTTATGGAGTTTCTGGATAAGTTCGTCGTAGTGTTCATTGATGATATCCTGGTTTACTTGAAGAATGAAGAGGAGCATAAGGAGCATTTGCGTTTGGTACTTGGTAAGCTCAGAGAACATCAGTTATATGCCAAGTTTAGCAAATGTGAGTTTTGGTTGAAGGAAGTTGGATTTCTCGGACATGTTATATCCAGAGAAGGTATAGCGGTAGATCCCACCAAGGTTGACACTGTGACAAATTGGGAAGCGCCAACAACAGTTGGAGAGATTCAGAGTTTTCTTGGACTCGTAGGATACTACCAGAGATTTATTGAAAATTTCTCAAAGATTGCGAAGCCTATGGCGGAGTTGTTGAAGAAGGATACCAAGTTCATATGGACTGAGGAATGTGAGGCCAGTTTCCAGGAGTTGAAGAAACGTTTGGTTACATCACCCGTGTTGATTTTGCCAGATCAGACCAAGGATTATGAGGTGTATTGCGACGCTTCACGTCGAGGACTTGGAGCAGTGCTTATGCAAGAAGGAAGAGTTGTTTCATATGCATCACGACAGCTCAAGCCTCATGAGTTAAATTATGCCACACATGATTTGGAGTTAGCAATAGTGCATGCATTGAAGACCTGGAGACACTTTCTCATTGAGTTTGAAGTATATTTTCATGCAGAAGGAATTGAACCTCAGACAAAGGAGATGGTTGGAGCTCATCAAGGATTATGACATGAGATTGCATTATCACCCCGGAAAGGCTAACATAGTAGCCGATGCACTGAGTCGTAAAAGTCATGTCAACACCTTAATGACGGGATATTTACCAAGGGAGTTAGCCGAAAACCTTCATGAGCTATGTTTGGAGATAGTCCCGAGAGGCTATGTAGCAGCATTGGAGATTCAGTCTACTTTGATGGATAAGATCAGAGAAGCCCAGAAGACTGACAAGGAGATTGCTTCTATCAAGGAGAAAACAAGAAAGGGAAAAGCTAAAGGATTTCGTGAGGATGAGCACGATACCTTATGGTTTGAAGACCGTGTTTATGTGCCTAATGACCCGGAGATTAGGAAGTTGATTCTGCAAGAGGCTCATGATTCACCATATTCGATTCACCCAGGAAATACCAAGATGTATCTGGATTTGAAGGATATTTTCTGGTGGACCGGAATGAAGAAGGATATTGCGGAGTATGTAGCAGTTTGTGATGTATGTCAGAGAGTAAAGGCAGAGCATCAGAAGCCAGCAGGATTGCTACAGCCATTGCCGATACCCGAATGGAAGTGGGATAAGTTAGGCATGGATTTTATCACCGGATTGCCCAGAACTCGTTCAGGCTATGACTCAATTTGGGCTGTAGTCGATCGTTTGGCAAAGGTAGCTCATTTCATCCCAGTGAAGACTACCTATACCAGTGCTAAGTTAGCAAAGATATACATGACCAGGATCATATGTCTGCATGGAGTTCCAAGGAGCATTGTATCAGAAAGAGGAACCCAGTTTACCTCAAAGTTATGGAATCAGTTACATGAAACTTTGGGTACCAGGCTGGAGTTCAGTACAGCTTTCCATCCGCAGACAGATGGACAGACCGAGAGAGTCAATCAGATTTGGGAGGATATGCTGAGAGCTTGTGCGCTAGATTATGGATCTAGTTGGGACGAGAATTTGCCATATGCGGAGTTCTCCTACAACAACAGTTATCAATCCAGTTTGAAGATGGCCCCTTTCGAAGCCTTGTACGGAAGGAGGTGAAGGACCCCATTGTCGTGGGATGAATTTGGAGACCGCCAGTTGTTTGGACCGGATCTGATTAAGGAGTCTGAACAGAAAGTGAAGTTGAGTCACGATAGGCTCAAGGTAGCCCAGTCCAGGCAGAAGAGCTATGCAGATTCTAAACGCAAGGAGACCGTTTACAAAGTCGGAGACCGAGTTTATCTTCGAGTATCTCCACTTCGAGGAGTTAAGCGCTTTGGAGTTAAGGGAAAGTTAGCGCCACATTTTGTAGGACCATACAAAGTTTTGGAGCGTATGGGAGAAGTAGCCTACAAGTTGGAATTGCCCGAAGGATTGTCAGGAGTTCACGATGTGTTCCTCGTTTCCTAGTTGAAGAAGTGCCACGCAGAGATGGCTGATATACCACTGAGAGATACAGTGCCGCTGGAAGCGATTCAGTTGGACAGTGATTTGACCAATGAGGAGAAACCAGTCAGGATTCTTGAGTATGCCAGTCGAGTCACCCGTAGCAAGGTTATAAAGTTTTGCAAGGTTCAGTGGAGCCACTACACGGAGGATGAAGCCACCTGGGAGCGAGAGGAAGATTTGCTGAAGGACCACCCTCACCTATTTTCTAGCCAACCTGAATCTCGAGGGTGAGATTCATATTAAGGGGGGTAGGTTTGTAACATCCCAAATTTTCAATTTGGAATGTTATACAATAGATCATCATTGCATATCATATTTTATTGCATTTTGGTTGATCCTAGAAATTCTACGCAACTCAAGGACCCTTGGAGAGAGTTGGGGATTTCGTTATTTTCATATTTGAGTTTTCTCAAATTTTGAAACTAGGATCATTTGATTTTATTTATTTTATCTTCAATTATTTCTATTACAAAAATATGAGAGAGGGAATAAAATGACTTTCCCAACATAAAGAAATATTGAGGATTTAAGTTGAACTTTCTGGTTAGATCTCTTATTTGAGTTTTACCTGTGCATTAGTTGAGTACTTATTGTATGCTTGTTTGTTTGTGATAGAGTACCCGGAGTGCGCTGCTTGCTACTTCAAATCGCTAGGTTTTGCGGATCATCAACAAGGCAAGTAACACTTTGATCATACCTCCTACTAGCCAGTTTTTATTGCATTAGATCAACCCTCACACATTGCATGATTAGGATCTAATTAAATTGTGGGTTCTGGGAAGTAGTTGAGGTAGTACCTATTACTTGTTTATTATCAAACCTTTGGGATTTACTTCTACGTTTGCTTATTATGCCATGCTATGCTAGTAGACGTGGATTGGGTGAGTGTATCCATGACAGATGTGAGATTGTTAAATTAATGGTTTATCTAAGGTGGCAACTTAAATACACATCTGGGTGGATTGAGGCACCTGGGTATTCCAGTGATTGCCTTTTTTCTTTTGGACCGCCACCCAGGCTCAAAGGGATCATGAGATTATTCATGCTAGAAACTTCCGTGTGCAGCCACAAGCTACTATGGGCTCTAGCATAGTTGACTAAGTTGTGCGAACTCTTACAGTGGTAGACTAACAGATGTAGGGGAAAGTAGGTGTAACGGTCTACCCGATCGTAAGGCGCTAGCGCTTCTGAAAGACTATGTCTCGGTCATCTGTTTCTCAAACACCATGTAGTGCGAGAATCCCAACGGAGGAGATCGAGTCTTGTGGGGAAAAGTGCGCAAACCTCTGCAGAGTGTATAAACTAATCATGGTTAGCCGTGTCCTCGGTTATGGACATCTTGAGCATCTAGTACTTGGATTATCATGTGAATCTCATCATTGTTACTCTAATTAATTTTGTTGGGTTTTGTTTAATGATGATGACCCCACTCGCCACCGGTTTTTCTTGAAAAACCGTTCGGTTTTTCATCGGTTTTAGTTCGTTTTTTTAGTTTTGTTTTTTTAATAGATCAGTTTTTCTGGTTTATTTGTTTAGCGAGCGTTCGCTCGTTCGGTCATTTTAACGAACGTGTTCATCGGTTAGATCCAGATAATGAACATTCGTTCGTTAATTTTTTTGTTGTTTTTCTTTTTCTCGGATTAAATCCGTGATTTTTCTGATCGCGATTCCTGGTCTGATTTTCGTTCTAGTATAACTTTTCGCTCGTTTATCAGAATCAGGCGATTCAAGCGCCTGGAGTTTTGTATCGAAACCCTCTTTCCGTTTAACCAACTCAAACAAGTTTTTGCCACTGTAAAAATTGCCCTAGATCCAGAATAGTAAACGAAGCTTCTTTCTTTTGTTGTTTGTCTTTTGTTGCTTCGTGCGATTTGATTCTTTTTGCCAACCGGAGTTCTTAAGTTGAACTTTCTGGTTAGATCTCTTATTTGAGTTTTACCTGTGCATTAGTTGAGTAATTATTATATGCTTGTTTGTTTTTGATAGAGTACCCGGAGTGCGCCGCTTGCTACTTCGAATCGCTAGGTTTTGCGGATCATCAGCAAGGCAAGTAACACTTTGATCATACCTCCTACTACCTAGTTTTTATTGCATTAGATCAACCCTCACACATTGCATGATTAGGATCTAATTAAATTGTGGGTTCTGGGAAGTAGTTGAGGTAGTACCTATTACCTGTTTATTATCAAACCTTTGGGAGTTACTTCTATGTTTGCTTATTATGCCATGCTATGCTAGTAGACGTGGATTGGGTGAGTGTATCCATGACAGATGTGAGTTTGTTAAATTAATGGTTTATCTAAGGTGGCAACTTAAATACACATCTGGGTGGATTGAGGCACCTGGGTATTCTAGTGATTGCCTGTTTTTCTTTTGGACCGCCACCCAGGCTCAAAGGGATCATGAGATTATTCATGCTAGAAACTTCCGTGTGCAGCCACAAGCTACTATGGGCTCTAGCATAGTTGACTAAGTTGTGCGAACTCTTACAGTGGTAGACTAGGAGATGTAGGGGAAATTAGGTGTAACGGTCTACCCGATCGTAAGGTGCTAGCGCTTCTGAAAGACTATGTCTCGGTCATCCGTTTCTCAAACATCATGTAGTGCGAGAATCCCAACGGAGGAGATCGAGTCTTGTGGGGAAAAGTGCGCAAACCTTTGCAGAGTGTATAAACTAATCATGGTTAGTCGTGTCCCCGGTTATGGACATCTTGAGTATCTAGTACTTGGATTATCATGTGAATCTTATCATTGTTACTCTAATTAATTTTGTTGGGTTTTGTTTAATGATGATGCTTAATTGGGATTGAGAATGCTGTCAACCATTCTCAATGTTTAACAACTACCATGATAGTTAAATAAAATCTATTCCTTTGCAGTAGGGAAAAATTGGCTTTACGCAAAATTGTAACCATAGAGCTTTCCACCAGCCAAATATGCATATAGTATAGCCTATTATTTTCATTGCTCTCTATTTGTTACCTTGCCAGCATATTCCATGTGCTGACCGGTTTCAGGCTGCAACGTTCATGTTGCAGACTTTTCAGATGACGATTAAGGTGCCTTTAGCTCGTGGTTCTATACTCAGTGATGCCCTTGGAGTTGATGGACTCACTTATCTTCCAAGCCTTCCGCTGTTATCGTTATTAGATGGCCTTAAGCCATATTTATTGTAATAGGTTCTCTTTTGAGACACTCGATGTAATAAGTGTGTGATTGCTACTCTGTTATAAATCCTTCAAGTACTGTGTGGTGTCAGCATTACTGATCCAGGGATGACACCTAAGCACAGAGATTGGACCGTTTGAGGTCTGGTCGCTACACAGGACGAAACTAATATCCGGCCGAATTACTAAATGGGTCTTTAGCAAATGGGCCCAAAAGCGTAGTGTCCAGTTGACGGGCCGAATCTGATATGGGCCATAATTTAGCCCAAAGCCTCTTAAAGGGCCAGACCTGATCTGGGCCGTAATTTGGCCCAGAACGTGGTAGGCTTTTAACGGGCCGGATCTCATATGGGCCATTATTAGGCCCGGAACATGGCAGGCCATTAATGGACCAGATCAAATATGGGCCGGAATTTGGCCCAAAACATGGCAGTGAGTTAATGTCAGCGAAATCTCGTGGGCCTACAGCTGGGCCGGCCCATTAATGTCAGCGAAATCTCGTGGGCCTTTAGCTGGTCCGGCCCATTATGGTCCACAAAAATCTTGTGGGCCTTCACTTGGGCCGGCCCATTATGGCCCGCAAAAATCTTGGGGGCCTTTACCTAGGCCGGCCCATTATGGCCCACAAAATCTTGTGGGCCTTTAGTTGGGCCATCCCATTACGGTCCGCAAAATCTTGTGGGCCTTTAGTTGGGCCGGCCCATTTAAACTTTATGGTCCACTTTTGGGACGGTCCACGTGTTAACATATCATAGGCGCATCTCGCCCATTGGATGAGTGACACCTGTGCCAACACGGAGCTGACACGTGTTTCCTCCAGCCAATGATGATTTTACACGTGGAAAATCCCCATTGGTCGGGGTTGTTAACGGGTTATCGGATCCAAAACCGGACCCGATAGCTTAACGGCGTTCCGTTACGGTGGATGCCATGTGTCGGTCACCCTTGACGAAAGCACTTCTGTGACGCGCGATTTATCGTCATGGAAGTGGACACTTCCGTGATGATAATTTTGGTAATGTCATGGAACACTTCTATGACAGCACAGGTATGACTATCTTGATTCTGTCATAAATTTGTCATGGATGTACATGCATGACAGAAAACGTGACCTACTGTGACAAACACGTATCATCACGGAAGTGTATTTTTTTGTAGTGATGGTCGTCTCGCCAACTATTGCTTTTGCAACTATTGCTATCGCATAGCGATAAAGTAAAGCAATTATATGGCGCCTGCATCTTATGCAATAAAGAGACAACCACAAGGCTCCTGCCAGTTGCCAATAACTTTAACAAAAAATTATCATCTTATACAACAATTTATATCTCATCACGTCTAGACCATATCACATCACAACATGCCCTGCAAAAACAAGTTACACGTCCTCTACTTTGTTGTTGCAAGTTTTACGTGGCTGCTACGGGCTTAGCAAGAACCGTTATTACCTACGACATAAAAACCACAACGTAGTATAGTGATTGCTTTTTGATCTTCAGAAAGAACCCTTTTCATTGAATCCGATTCAACTAAAGTTGGAGAAACAGATGAAGGAAATATGCCCTAGAGGCAATAATAAAGTTGTTATTTATATTTCCTTATATCATGATAAATGTTTATTATTCATGCTAGAATTGTATTAACCGGAAACTTACTACATGTGTGAATACATAGACAAACAGAGTGTCCCTAGTATGCCTCTACTTGACTAGCTCGTTAATCAAAGATGGTTAAGTTTCCTAGCCATGGACATGTGTTGTCATTTTATGAACGGGATCACATCATTAGAGAATGATGTGATGGACATGTTGGGATCTACGGTAGGATGCATCGACTGCGAATTAAAATTTCCTACATGCAGAACAACCAAGAACATGCTACGGGAGATGGATCACAGTTCGTTGCCGTACAACGGAAGAAGAGTTGGGGCAGCGCGTCCGCGTGGATCGTCTCCTCCTCGTTCGATCTCCCTCGTACAGCCAGTAGTTGGTTCCCATGTACAGGTTCGCCGGAGCGGCGCAAGTGCACCGCCTCTAACGGTATCCGCGCGTGCAGGAGGAACGTCGTGCGACGGACTGCTAGGTCCGATCACACAACCGGCGGCGAGTGGAGGTGTCTATTCGCAACACATGCAAACCCTAGTGACAGCGCCGAAGCGATCAAACGCGTGAGTGTGTGGCACGTCCAATATATATAGGCGTCCGTCGTGGGCTCAACACTTGGGCCTCGCACGGACCCTAAAGCCCATAAGTCTACTCGGCCACAATCCGAATACAGTTCGGATCACATTCGACCAGTGTCCTCGGATCCGACCTCGTAGGTTCCTTCCCTTAAGCGCGCGCCCCCTTAGGTTCAAGTCGGCTTGGTCGTAGTTCGGATCACCTCCGAACTGCACGGTTGGTAGCGGCCTCTAGCAAGGCATGCCTAACACCAAGCAGACTATGAAGCTGGTTAGCAAACATGTACATCATACTTCCATTCCTTTTGCAACACGATATATGTTGTCGAGCTCAAGGCGAGTCTGTCATCCTTGTGCTAGCCCGACCTCTTTCTCGTTCCAGTGATGCCGACCACAAACCGGATTATCTCATAATCCTTGTCGCATGGCCATGCTTATCTTGGTCGGATCACACGAGGGGCCCAGAGTATATCTCTCCTGATCGGAGGGGCAAATCCCATCTTGCTCGACCACGTCTCACAGCATGGTTCTGGACAAATCGAAACCTACCTTTATAACTACCCAGTTATGGAGTAGCATTTGGCCGGCCCAAAGCAAGTCTGTCACCATCCCAAGTACATGCGTCAGCTCAGGTCTTAGGACATAGAACATATGTTGTACTAGAGACTCACAGATGACATATTGCCGCGTCTCATAGTTGGGTCTGTCTGACTCGGACCTTATCTCGACTCGGATCCGACTATGTCGAATCCGAATAGATCCTTCCAAGCCCATATTATCCGGTTAGCATCCAATGCTCCATGGCTAGTGAGACCAAGCCATCGACCGTGTCATATGCTAGTCTAGTTGGCTGCGCGTCCACACAGCCCTTTCGACTAGGGACCTTTTAGGACAGTCATCATACAATGTATAGTCCCACAAACAAGTCACGTACTTGCCGATACACATCATTGATACTGTCCAATGACTATCTTTATTGATAAACACATAGGAAATATCATCATACATGATTGCCTCTAGGGCATATCTCCAACAGGACAAGACCCATCCGTTAGCTTAGCATAATGATCATTTAGTTTATTGCTATTGCTTTCTTCATGACTTATACATGTTCCTATGACTATGAGATTATGCAACTCCCGAATACCGGAGGAACACTTAGTGTGCTATCAAACGTCACAACATTACTGGGTGATTATAAGGATGCTCTACAGGTGTCTCTAATGGTGTTTGTTGGGTTGGAATAGATCGAGATTAGGATTTGTCACTTCGTGTATCGGAGAGGTATCTTTGGGCCCTCTCGGTAATGCTCATCACTATAAGCCTTGCAAGCAATGTGACTAATGAGTTAGTTGCGGGATGAAGTATTATGGAATGAGTAAAGATACTTGCCAGTAACAAGATTGAACTAGGTATGATGATACCGACGATTGAATCTTGGGCAAGTAACATACCGATGACAAAGGGAACAACGTATGTTGTTATGCGGTTTGACCGATAAAGATCTTCGTATATTATGTAGGAACCAATATGAGCATCCAGGTTCCGCTATTGGTTATTGACCGGATATGGGTCTCGGTCATGTCTACATAGTTCTCGAACCCGTAGGGTCTGCACACTTAACGTTCGATGACGATTGGTATTATGAGTTATGTGTTTTGATGTACCGAAGGTGGTTTGGAGTACCGGATGTGATCATGGACATGACGAGGAGTCTTGAAATGGCCGAGACATAAAGATTTATATATTGGACGGCTATATTCGGACACCGGAAGTGTTCCGGGTGGTTTCGGATAAAACCAGAGTGTCGGAGGGTTATCGGGACCCCCCAGGGAACTAATGGGCCTAGATGGGCCTTAGTGGAGAGAGAGGGGCGGCCAGGGCAGGTCGCGCACCCCTCCCCCTTGAGTACGAATTGGACTAGGAGGGGGGGCGCCCCCTTTTTTCCTTTCCCTCTCCTACTCCTTCCTTCCCCCTCCTAGTAGGACTAGAAAAGGATGAATCCTACTCCTACTCGGAGGAGGATTCCTCCCCTCCTTGGGCGCCCCAAGGGCCGGCCGGCCTCCCCCTTGCTCTTTATATACGGGGGCAGGGGGGCACCCTAGAACACACAAGTTGACATTGTTTAGCCGTGTGCGGTGCCCCCCTCCACCATAGTCCACCTCGGTCATATCGTTGCAGTGCTTAGGCGAAGTTCTGCGTCGGTACCTTCATCATCACCGTCATCACGCCATCGTGCTGCCGAAACTCTCCCTCGACACTCAGCTGGATCTTGAGTTCGCGGGACGTCACCGAGCTGAACGTGTGCAGATTGCGGAGGTGCCGTATCTTCGGTGCTAGGATCGGTCGGATCATGCAGACTACATCAACCGCGTTGTCATAACGCTTACGCTTATGGTCTACAAGGGTACGTGGACTATACTCTTCCCTCTCATTGCTATGCATCACCTAGATAGATCTTGCGTGTGCGTAGGAATTTTTTTGAAACTACTGCGTTCCCCAACAGTGGCATCTGAGCCAGGTCTATGCGTAGATGTTATATGCATGAGTAGAACACAAAGGAGTTGTGGGCGTGAGTATATACATATTGCTTGCCATCACTAGTTGATTCTTGACTCAGCGGTATTGTTGGATGAAGCGGCTCAAACCGACATTACGCGTACGCTTACGCGAGACTGGTTCTACCGACGTGCTTCGCACACACGTGGCTAGTGGGTGTCTGTTTCTCCAACTTTAGTTGAATCGGTTTCAATGAACAGGGTTCTTTCTGAAGATCAAAAAGCAATCACTATACTATATTGTGGTTTTTGATGCGTAGGTAAGAACGGTTCTTGCTAGAAGCCCGTAGCAGTCACGTAAAACTTGCAACAATAAAGTAGAGGACGTCTAACTTGTTTTTTGCAGGGCATGTTGTGATGTGATATGGTCAAGACGTGATAAGATATAAATTGTTGTATAAGATGATCATGTTTTGTTAAGGTTATCGGCAACTGGCAGGAGTGATACGTCTCCAACGTATCTATAATATTTTATTGTTCCATGCTATTATATATTCTGTTTTGGATGTTAATGGGCTTTATTTTACACTTTTATATTATTTTTGGGACTAATCTATTAACCCAAGGCCCAGTGCAAATTGCTGTTTTTTTGCCTATTTGAGTGTTTCGCAGAAAAGGAATATCAAACGGAGTCCAAAAGGAATGAAACCTTCGGGAGCGTGATTTTTGGAACAAACGTGATCCAGAGGACTGGGAGTGGATGTCAAGCAACCAACAAGGCGGCCACGAGGCAGGGGGCACACCTACTGAGGAGTCCTGGACCAAGGGGTCCTCGGGCGTCCGGCCTGTTATCCACGGGCCGTGCTGATGTGCTGTGAACACATGAAGGCCGAAGACTGCACCGTGTCCGGATTGGACTCTACTTGGCGTGGAAGGCAAGCTTGGCGACCGAAGATTCCTTCTTATGTAACCGACTCCATGTAAACCCTAGACCCCTTCGGTGTCTATATAAACCGAAGGGGATAGTCCGGAGAGGACAACACGTATACTCATTACCATACCTACATAGGCTAGGCCTCTAGGGTTTAGCCATTACAATCTTGTGGTAGATCAACTCTTGTAACACCCATATTCATCAATATCAATCAAGCATGACGTAGGGTATTACCTCCATAGAGAGGGCCAGAACCTGGGTAAACATTGGGTCCCCTGTCTCCTGTTACAATCGATCCTAGACGCATAGTTCGGGACCCCCTACCCGAGATCCACAGGTTTTGACACCGACATTGGTGCTTTCATTGAGAGTTCCACTGTGCCGTCTACAAAAGGTTCGATGCCCCTTCAATCGTAAATAATGATGCCGTCCAAGGAGGAATTTTCCTCCCCTAACAGATCTTCATATTCGGCGGCTTCGTACTGCGGGCCAACTTGCTTGGTCATCTGGACCAGATCGATAGCTACGCCCCCGGCCATCAGATCAGATTCAATAGCGTAAACTATGACACGGATATCCGGGGAGACCTGATCTTCGAGGGATTTGAGCCCGCAGCGATCACTCCCCCATATCCCGATGAACATGACTTAAATCTGTCATTGGATCACACCCAGGAGATGGTTCCTACGGCTGCAACGACCTTAGAGCCGAAGCAGATCGAGCCATCCGAGGCCGCAGAGTCTGCGGCGTTGGAGCCGCACATGGACCCGACGCCCTACAATATTCGCTTTAACGGAACTTCGGACTCGTCTCCGGTTATAAATTCCGGATTGTGTACGCCCGCGGACACCGAGCTAGATCGGTTATCGATTTTCGAGTTCAGCGACGCTGACATTTTCCAGCACTCGCCTTTGGGTGACGTGCTAACATCTTTAAAGAATTTGTCCCTGGAGAAGGACTCATAGCCGAACTATATCCGGTTTGAGCTAGAGACGGATGATGAGGAATCCTACTTCCCACTCGCCACCCACTTCATAGCCATCGTCGATGACTTAACCGACGTGCTTGACTATGGCTCCGAAGACATCGATGGTATGGACGACGATGCCGACAAGGAGCAAGGCCAAGACCCGCCATTCACTGGACGTTGGATGGCTACCTCTTCGTTCGACGTGTACATGGTTGATACACCTAAAGGATCTGGCGACAACAAAGAAGAGCTAGATGTGAATAAAACCTCCGAGACATAGTCCAAGCGCCGGCGGCCCAAGCGCTGCCCCAAGCACCGCCGCTCACAGGACGACAACGCTGGCACCGGAGAAAATAGTACTCCGGGTGACACAGAAAAAAATGAAGACCCTGTCAGAGCTACATCCAAACAGGAACATGACAGCAGGCAAGACAACCCCGAAGAACAGACCATAGAAGATGACTCGGAGGATGATAGTTACTGTCCAACCTCCGACGAGGAGACAAGCCTTGGCAACAAAGATTTCATTGTGCCTGAGGATCCTCTCGAGCAGGAGCACTTTAAGCTTCAGCTCATAGCCATGGCAAGGAGCCTGAAAAAGAAACAACAACAGCTTCAAGCTGAACAAGACCTGCTCATCGACAGATGGACCGACGTTCTGACAGCCGAAGAACACGGCCTCAACCGCCCAGCCAAGAGCTACCCTAAACGAAGACTGCTACCTCAATTCGATGAGGAGGCGCCAGGGCACATATCTCCCTCACGTAGTATGGACCGACCACCACGTGGTCAGGACAGGACGGCTGAACAGCCACCCCGCGGTCGAGATAAAGCGGCAACTCGGGCCGAACAGCAGACCGCCCCACCACCCCGCCAAAATAGGGACGGAAGAGTCCGGAGTCATATGTACGACCTCCGACAGACTCTGGACACTAGAGCAGGACACACAAGATCGATTTACAGATCGCGAGGACGTGCCTCGATGCACGACGGCAGCTACCTATTCGGACGTGACAAACCTAACCACGCTCGGGCCGAACGCCGCAGACGAACTCCATCCGAGCTCCGCCACGATGCGACCCGATATAGAGGCCCCGCACACCCGCTCTGCTTCACATATGAAGTACTGGATCATGAATTCCCCGAGGGGTTCAAGCCCGTCAATATCGAATCATACGACGACACAACTAATCCGGCAGTATGGATCGAGGATTTCATCCTCCACATCCACATGGCCCGAGGAGACGACCTCCACGCCATCATGTACCTCCCACTGAAGCTCAAAGGACTAGCTCGGCACTGGTTAAATAGCCTGCCTGAGAACTCCATCGGCAGCTGGGAGGACTTGGAAGAGGCTTTCCTCGACAACTTCCAAGGAACTTATGTCCGGCCACCAGATGCCGATGACCTAAGCCACATAGTTCAACAACCCGGAGAATCAGCCAGAAAATTCTGGACTAGGTTCCTAACCAAAAAAGAACCAGATCATTGACTGTCCGGATGCCGAAGCCCTAGCAACCTTCAAACACAGCATCCGTGATGAATGGCTAGCATGCCACCTCGGACAAGAAATATCGAAGTCAATGGAAGCCCTTACGACACTCATGACCCGCTTTTGCGCAGGCGAGGACAGCTGGTTGGCTCGTAGAAAAAACACAGCCAGCGAGGCAGACCCCATCGAGGCCAAGAACAGCACCGGTAAGCTCCGGCGCAACAGACACAAACGCAAAAGCAATGGCGACAACACCGAGGACACCACAGTCAACGCCGGATTCAGTGGCTCCAAGTCCGGCCAACAGAAGAAACCCTACAAAAGAAATATGGAAGGACCTTCCAGCCTAGACCGCATACTCGACCGTCCGTGCCAAATTCATGGCACCCCGGCTAAGCAAGCCAATCATACCAACAGGGATGGTTTGGTCTTCAAGCAGGCTGGCAAGTTAAATGCTGAAAATAAAGAAAAGGGTTCACAAAGTGAGGACGAGGATGAAGAGCCCCGGCAGCCGAACACCGGGGGATAGAAGAAATCCCCCCCCCCAAGTCAAAACGGTGAACATGATATACGCCACGCACATCACCATAAAGGAGCGCAAATGAGCAGTCAGGGACGTCTATGGGGTAGAGCTAGTCGCCTCGAAGTTCAATCCATGGTCGTCATTTCCGATCACCTTCGATCGACGAGATCATCCGACTAGTACCTGCCACGGCGGCTCGGCCGCACTGGTCCTTGACCCAATCATCGACGGATTCCACCTAACATGAGTCCTGATGGATGGCGGAAGCAGCCTCAACCTGCTGTATCAGGATACAGTACGGAAGATGGGCATTAATCCCCCACGAATCAAACCAACAAAGACTACCTTTAAAGGAGTCATACCAGGTGTAGAGGCTCGCTGTACGGGCTCAATCACGCTGGAGGTGGTCTTCGCTTCTCCGGACAACTTCCGAAGCGAAGAGTTAATCTTCGATATCGTCCCCTTCCGTAGCGGCTACCACACACTGCTCGGACGAACCGCTTTTGCTAGATTGAATGCAGTGCCACACTATGCTTATCTCAAGCTCAAGATGCCAGGTCCACACGGTGTCATAACAGTCAATGGCAATATGGAACTCTCCCTCCGAACAGAGGAGCAAACCGCCGCCCTAGCAGCAAGAGTGCAGAGCGGCCTTCTCAAGAAGCATCATAATCCAGCTGCCGAGCCCCTGGACACTATCAAGAGGGTCCGGACTACACTGCAACAGGACAACGTGGCACGTCAACAGCTCGATTAGCAATTCGGCCTCCGTCCCAGCCCCAATGAGGTAGTGGCATTCGTACCATGCGTACACAATTACGCACTCAAAATTCCATGGACATCGACGGAGGCACGAGATAGCCCGGGGTCTACAATTCGGCCAGGCTGATCCCGGACACACATACTTTTACTTCTTTTTTCTCGTTTCAGGCACCTTTTTCTGCGGGCCTGATGTCAAGTCCTTTAGAAGGACTGCAATACAACAGAGGCAAGCAACACATGTGTGTAGGGTAACCTTTATACGTTCTTCTTGACAATATTCATACTTATTTCTCAAGACCTGCATGTTAAATGGCCGGATAATTCTTGCATCATCTGTAGAAGATACGCCTTGACGTATCCATCCAGTTATAATAAAAATGGTTCGTGGCCCAGTTTCTGTGGTTTTCGCTTCTTACTTAGTTTTATTTCGATCTGCCTATTTGCTGCATCGACACTCTTTTATGTTTCATATTCGCCAGGGGCTACTTGTCGCCACATAATACGGCAACACAGTCCGAACACTTCTTATATATAAGTTCGGTACCCCGAATTTAGCATTATATGCATTGGCTCCGAATCATGTCTTTGGTCAATAGTTGGGTTGCCCGGCTCCTGTGCTTGCTACCCTATGTTCTGCTCCATCGGCTAGGGTAGTAAAGGGAGAACTATTGCGATTGTGCCATGGCCTTGACCAGACAAGCACCTCAGTAGAGAAAGCCGAAAACTAACTGTCATGATGCGGCGAGAGCCAGTCAGCTACTCGAGGGTTACAAATCGTTGGAGATTTTTTCCGCGTTACGCGGGAGATCGGCACTTCCCGATCAGATGCAGACAGTACTCTGGCTTAAACCAGGGGCTACGCCCATGCTTTATTATAAAACTCCTATGGCTAAGTGAGGGTGTTAAAGCCATGAAGTCTGATTGCCTTGTTCATTGCGCTAAACAACTCCTTCAAGGACCATGTAATTGCATCAAGATTGTTTAGATTCCATCCCGAACACCTCCGTATTATTTACGTGAGGGTAGAAGCTGACGACTG
Source organism: Triticum urartu (assembly GCF_003073215.2). Taxonomy (NCBI): domain Eukaryota; kingdom Viridiplantae; phylum Streptophyta; class Magnoliopsida; order Poales; family Poaceae; genus Triticum; species Triticum urartu. Next base: position 380,118,061 of record NC_053026.1, on the reverse strand, counting down.
GCCAACCCTCAGATTACACACAACACGGCTGCATAGGAGGAAACTATTCAAAGCATAAATTAAATTACTTTACAAAAACCGGCTTTGTTCCCATAATACAAGACAAAGGCAACATGAATACATTTATTCAAATACAATGTCCTGCGAACATTGCGCCGCTACAAGTCGAGACCCTTCTACGACATCCTCGAAATATCGCTCGGGGGTGATGTGCTCCTTGCCCTACGGCGGCCCGCTGGCGACTTCAATAGCGTTCATCTTCGCCCACCACATCTTGCAGCAAGCGAAAGCCATACGGGCACCTTCAATACAGACGGAGCGCTTGATAACGTCCAGCCGAGGATAGGCATTCACCATCCGCCTCACAAGTCCGAAGTAGCTGCTAGGCATAGCTTCGGCTGGCCACAGCCGGATTATTAAATCCTTAACGGCTAGTTCGGCCACCCTATGTAGCTGCACCAGCTGTTTCAGCTGATCGGTGAAGGATACGGGATGCTCTGGTGCCGCATACTGCGACCAAAAGAGCCTCTCCAAAGAACCCCCTCCTTCGGCTCGATAGAACTCCACAGCGTCTGATACACTGCGTGGCAAATCTGCAAAAGCACCTGGGGAACTCTGAACCCGGGTTAGTAAAAGGTACTGCTTCTCCGCATACTTGCTTTGCATCTTAAATGCCTTACCCACCGCGACCTTCTTGGCCTCCTAGATCTCCTGGAGGGCGGCCTGGGCCTCATTCCATGCGGTCTCCATGCTCTGACGAGCCTTGGCGGGTTCGGTCCCTCGAACCGACGCATCATGCTCCAAGGCCTCGCATTTTTTCACTGCATCCTGGAGCTCCTGGTGGACTTCTTTGACCTGGGCATTTAGCTTCTTACGGGCGGCTTGCTGTTGGACAGCCTGCTCCTCGGCCTCGCCCAAGGCCTTTCTCAGGGCCTCAACCTCGGTCGTGGCTTCTGCACATATCACAATACCGCTATCAATATATAGCGCTTACCTTTTCCCGAACATATAGCAAGTCGTTCCTCACCTTGCTTCTCTTGGAGCCGAACTTTAACCCCACCGAGCTCGTTCTCGGTCCACTCCTGCCTCCGCTTCAGCTCGGAGACCTCGGCAGCATGCGAGGTCGTGCCAACAGGGACGCCTGCTTATCGATACATATTCAGTCAGCCTCTTATAATTAAGGATTGATCCCCTGTCCGGTTCTCCTCGCTGAACACAGGACATCGTCTCAGGGGCTACAGACTATACGGGGTTTTTCTCTTTCTTACCTCAAAACCTGTTAACAAGCTGCTGCACGCTTCATTCAGTCCGCTCTTGGCAGACTGAACCTTCTCAATCACCACACCCATAAGGATGCAGTGCTCGTCAATGACGGAGTCGCTTCGTAGCGCCCCCATCAGGTCATCTGGCGCTCCTGGATGGACAGGAGCCACCGGTGGAGGCGACGCACCCCCCTCCTTCAAAGGGGGCTGCTCACTAGACTCCGGAGCCATATTGGTCTCCGGAATCGTATTCGGCTGAGGGCCGAACTGGATACGGCCCTCTTTGCCAGTCTCCATCGGGATTGACTCCCCCGTGTGTCCGGTAGTGGAGGTCCCGCCTTGTGGCGCCTCCCAGACAACGTCCTGGGCCCCTCCCCTCAGAGTGGTCCTTCGGGATAACACTTTGGTGTCGTCCCTGGCCCCGGGGGAGTAAGCAGGCGGTGGCGACATGCTCGCCATCTCCGACGGAGCCAACGAACTTCCAGATGAGGATCGCTGGATAAGGTCGCGGGCCGAACTGCAATAGTGTGGATTAACCATGTTAATAAAAAGAAAGGGATGATATGCGCATGAATAAGCCATGTCACTTACGATGCGGCCTGGGGCCTAGTACGGGGGTGACGTTCCGGACTACTGCCAGCGTCCCACACGGTGTTGACCGTTGGGGCGCCCTTCCCCTTTTTGGGCGCTTTCACCTCCAGATGTGCCGAGGCCACCCTCTTCTTCTTCCTCTCCTCAGGAGGAGGGTTGTTTCCCTCCTCCTCCTCCTCCTCTTCCTCGTCACTGTCCTTAGGGACAGAGGAATGGGCCTCGTCATCTTCGGACGTCACGTCCGAAGTGCCCTTGCGAGGGGGCCACTCTTGGCCCCCTTGGCCTTCTTCTCCGGCGCCGTATATGGTGCCGGCACCAGCATCTTCGCCAGGCGCGGGATGACTGGTTCTTCAGGCAACGGAGCCAGACACTGGATCCGCTTCGCCCTCTCCACCCAGTCCTGAGGGAGCAATACTAAAATCTCAGACATCATCCTCGAAACATTTAAGTTGGGAGTACATCAAAAGTAACATACCTCGCTGGCGGGGCGGCTGCAATTGTGACCACGGTCTGAGTCTGTGGACGGTGGCTTCTTGTTGCCCTTAAAGAGAAACTTCCAGGCCCCTTTGTGAGAAGTATCGAAGAGCCTTTTCAGGGTCTGGTGCTTCTTCGAATTGAACTCCCATAAAGGGCGGCTGTGGCGCTGGCACGGAAGAATCTGACATATTAGCATCACCTGGATAACATCAACGAGCTTGATGTCCTTGGTCACCATGCTTTGAACGCACGTCTACAGCACTATCATCTCGTCAGGTGCACACCAGTCTGGACTCTTCTCGACCCAGGAGGTGAGTCGCATGGGAGCGCTGGAGCGGAATTCAACAGCTGCGACCCAGGTGGTGCCGCGAGGTTCTGTAATATAGAACCACTGCTTCCGCCACTCCTTTACTGTCTCCATAAAGGTGCCTTTGGGCCATGAGACGTTGGATAGCTTGCTCACCATGGCCCCTCCGCACTCCGCGTGCTGGCCCTCCATCACCTTCTGCTTCACATTGAAGATTTTGAGCCATAGCCCGAAGTGGGGATAGATGCGGAGGAAGGCCTCGCACACGATGATAAACGCCGAGATGTTGAGGAAAGAATTCGGGGATAGATCATGGAAATCTATCCCGTAGTAGTACGTCAGCCTGTGGACGAAAGGGTGGAGTGGAAACCCTAGCCTGCAGAAGAAATGGGGGAGGAATACTACCCTCTGTGTGGGCTCTAGCATGGGGACAACTTGTCCCTAGGCTGGCAGACGATGGGCGATCTCTTTCGCCAAATATCCGGCCGCCCGGAGCTTAGTAATGTCCTCCTCCTTGACGGAGCAGACCATCTACTTGCCCTGACCACCAGATCCAGACATGGTTGCTTGAGTGGAAAGGAGATAAGAACTCGGGAGCTGGAGCTTGAGATCGGAAAGGCGGAGACGGAGAGAGAGCGTGAGGAAAGGAGGGGCGAATCCTTATCCCCTTATAAAGGCAGCAAATATAAAAACGCCTCCTCACTCGCCTTAGGATTCGCCTGTTCCCTAGGGCTGTATAAACGGCGCGGTTGAGTTACCCATGCCTGCATTGATGAGAATCCCGCAATAAGGGGACACGATCTCTATTTTGACAAGACGTGCCAATAGCAACCACGTCTTGAAGCGTGAAATGGCAGAAGAAAAACGGTTCGAAATTATAACCGGACAGACGCTATGACGTGTTGGAAAAAAGCTGTCAACAGATTGGATTCATACAAATATTATATTCTCTCTGCGGTTGTGTATGGTGTGTGTAACAGGTCAGGATATGATCATTGCATCCGAAGACTATCTGGGAGTTCGGAGAAAAGGGAACCCGCCTTACAATGTCGAAGACAATCAGTGCGCCGAACTCCTCATCGTTAAAAGCCAGGTTTAGGGGCTACTGAGGGAGTCCTGGACCAAGGGGTCCTCGGGCGTCCGGCCTGTTATCCACGGGCCGGACTGATGGGCTGTGAAGACATGAAGGCCGAAGACTGCATCGTGTCCGGATTGGACTCTACTTGGCGTGGAAGGCAAGCTTGGCGACCGAAGATTCCTTCTTATGTAACCTACTCCATGTAAACCCTAGATCCCCTCGATGTCTATATAAACCGAAGGGGATAGTCCGGAGAGGACAACACGTATACTCATTACCATACCTACATAGGCTAGCCTTCTAGGGTTTAGCCATTACGATCTCGTGGTAGATCAACTCTTGTAACACCCATATTCATCAATATTAATCAAGCAGGACGTAGGGTATTACCTCCATAGAGAGGGCCCGAACCTGGGTAAACATTGGGTCCCCTGTCTCCTTTTACCATCGATCCTAGGCACACATTTCGGGACCCCCTACCCGAGATCCGCCGGTTTTGACACCGACACCTACTCCCCTAGGCGCGCCCTCCCCCTCGTGGCTCAACCGACCTACTTCTTCCTCCTATATATATATATCCATATACCCTGAAAACATCCAGGAGCACCACGAAACCCTATTTCCACCGCCGCAACCTTCTGTACCCAAGATATCCCATCTTGGGGCCTTTTCCGGAGCTCCGCTGGAGGGGGCATTGATCACGAAGGGCCTCTACATCAACTCCATGGCCCCTTCGATGATGTGTGAGTAGTTTACTTTAGACCTTCGGGTCCATAGTTATTAGCTAGATGGCTTCTTCTCTCTCTTTGGATCTCAATACAATGTTCTCCTCAATCTTCTTGGAGATCTATTCGATGTAACTCCTTTTGCGGTGTGTTTGTCGAGATCCGATGAATTGTGGGTTTATGATCAAGTTTATCTATGAACAATATTTGAATCTTCTCTGAATTCTTTTATGCATGATTGGTTATCTTCGCAAGTCTCTTCGAAATATCAGTTTGGTTTGGCCTACTAGATTGAACTTTCTTGCAATGGGAGAAGTGCTTAGCTTTGGGTTCGATCTTGTGATGCTCAATCCTAGTGACAGAAGGGGAAATGACACGCATTGTATTGTTGCCGTCGAGGATAAAAAGATGGGGTTTATATCATATTGCTTGAGTTTTGCTACCTCTTGAGCACTGCGTTGGTTTTCCGTTGAAGAGGGAAGGGTGGTGCAGTAAAGCAGCACAAGTACTTCCCTCAGTTTTTGAGAACCAAGGTATCAATCCAGTAGGAGACCATGCGTGAGTCACCTCATACCTACACACACAAATAAGAACCTCACAACCAACGCGATAAAGAGGTTGTCAATCCCTTCACGGCCACTTGCAAGAGTGAGATCTGATAGAGATGATAATAATAAGATAAATATTTTTGGTATTTTTATGATATAGATTGAAAGTAAAGATTGCAAAATAAAATAGATTGGAAACTTGTATGATGGAGAATAGACCCGGGGCCATAGGTTTCACTAGTGGCTTCTCCCAAGATAGCATAAGTATTACGGTGGGTGAACAAATTACTGTCAAGCAATTGATAGAAAAGCGAATAATTATGAGAATATCTAGGTATGATCATGTATATAGGCATCACGTTCGCGACAAGTAGACCGACTCCTGCCTGCATCTACTACTATTACTCCACACATCGACCGCTATCCAGCATGCATCTAGAGTATTAAGTTCATAAGAACAGAGTAACGCCTTAAGGAAGATGACATGATGTAGAGGGATAAACACATGCAATATGATGCAAACCCCATCTTTTTATCCTCGATGGCAACAATACAATACATGTCGTTTCCCTTTCTGTCACTGGGATCGAGCACTGCAAGATTGAACCCAAAGCTAAGCACTTCTCCCATTGCAAGAAAGATCAATCTAGTAGGCCAAACCAAACTAATAATTCGAAGAGACTTGCAAAGATAAACCAATCATAAATAAAAGAATTCAGAGAAGATTCAAATATTGTTCATAGATAAACTTGATCATAAACCCACAATTCATCGGATCTCGACAAACACACTGCAAAAGAAGATTACATCGAATAGATCTCCAAGAGAATCAAGGAGAACTTTGTATTGAGATCCAAAGAGAGAGAATAAGCCATCTAGGTACTAGCTATGGACCTGAAGGTCTGAAGTAAACTACTCACATATCATCGGAGGGGCCATGGAGTTCATGTAGAGGCCCTCCGTGATCAATGCCCCCTCCGATGGAGCTCCGGAAAAGGCCCCAAGATGGGATCTCTTGGGTATAAAAGGTTACGGCGGTGGCAATAGGGTTTTGTCGTGCTCCTGTATGTTTGCGGGGTATATGGATATATATAAGAGGAAGAAGTAGGTCGGTGGGGCAACGAGGGGCCCACGAGGGTGGAGGGCGCGCCCAGGGGGGCGGGCGCGCCCCCTGCCTTGTGGCCTCCTCGATTGTTTCTTGACGTCCACTCCAAGTCTCCTGGATCATGTTTGTTCCAAAAATAACGCTCCCGAGGGTTTCATTTCGTTTGGACTCCGTTTGATATTCCTTTTCGGCGAAACACTAAAATAGGCAAAAAATAGCAATTTGGGTTGGGCCTCCGGTTAATAGGTTAGTGCCAAAATAATATAAAAGTGTAAAAATAAGCCCATTAACATCCCAAATAGATAATATAATAGCATGGAGCAATCAAAAATTATAGATATGTTGGAGACGTATCAAGCATCCCCAAGCTTAATTCCTGCTCGTCCTCGAGTAGGTAAATGATAAAAACATAATTTTTGATGTGGAATGCTTCCTAACATATTTCTCAATGTAATTTTTCTTTATTGTGGCATGAATGTTCAGATCCGAAAGATTCAAGTTAAAAGTTTAATATTTACATAGAAATAATAATACTTCAAGCATACTAACTAAGCAATCATGTCTTCTCAAAATAACATGGCCAAAGAAAGTTATCCTTACAAAATCATATAGTCTGGCTATGCTCTATCTTTATCACACAAAATATTAAATCATGCACAACCCCGATGACAAGCCAAGCAATTGTTTCATACTTTTGATGTTCTCAAACTTTTTCAATCTTCACGCAATATATGAGCGTGAGCCATGGATATAGCACTATGGTGGAATAGAATGGTGGTTGTGGAGAAAAAAAAGGAGAAGATAGTCTCACATCAACTAGGCGTATCAATGGGCTATGGAGATTCCCATTAATAGATATCAATGTGAGTGAGTAGGGATTGCCATGCAACGGATGCACTAGAGCTATAAGGGCATGAAAGCTCAACAAAAGAAACTAAGTGGGTGTGCATCCAACTTGCTTGCTCACGAAGACCTAGGGCAATTTGAGGAAACCCATCATTGGAATATACAAGCCAAGTTCTATAATGTAAAATTCCAAGTAGTTTATGAAAGTGACAACATATGAGACTCTCTATCATGAAGATCATGGTGCTACTTTGAAGCACAAGTGTGGAAAAAGGATAGTTACATTGTCCCTTCTCTCTTTTTCTCCCATTTTTTTATTTTTTATTTGGGCCTCCTGTTTTTGTCCTCTTTTCTCTTTTTTTTTATTTTTCGTCCGGAGTCTCATCCCGACTTGTGGGGGAATCATAGTCTCCATCATCCTTTCCTCACCGGGACAATGCTCTAATAATGATGATCATCACACTTATTTTTACTTACAACTCAAGAATTACAACTCAATACTTAGAACAAAATATGACTCTATGTGAATGCCTCCAGCAGTGTACCGGGATATGCAATGAATCAAGAGTGACATGTATGAAAAAATTATAAACGGTGGCTTTGCCCCAAATACGATGTCAACTACATGATCATGCAAAGCAATATGACAATGATGAAGCGTGTCATAATAACAGAATGGTGGAAAGTTGCATGGTAATATATCTCAGAATGGCTATGGAAATGCCATGATAGGTAGGTATGGTGTCTGTTTTGAGGAAGGTATATGGTGGGTTTATGGTACCAGCGAAATTTGCGCGGTACTAGAGAGGCTAGAAAATGTGGAAGGGTGAGGGTGCGTGTAATCCATGGACTCAACATTAGTCATAAAGAACTCACATACTTATTGCAAAAATCTATTAGTTATCAAAACAAAGTACTATGCGCATGCTCCTAGGGGGATAGATTGGTAGTAAAAGACCATCGCTCGTCCCCGACCGCCACTCATAAGGAAGGCAATCAATAAATAAATCATGCTCCGACTTCATCACATAACGGTTCGCCATACGTGCATGCTACGGGAATCACAAACTTCAACACAATTATTTCTCAAATTCACAACTACTCAGCTAGCATGACTCTAATATCACCATCTCCATATCTCAAAACAATCATCAAGTATCAAACTTCTCTTAGTATTAAGTTTTTATTATGCCTAAAAGCAAACTGTCATGTTGTTATAAAGGACTCTCAAAATAATATAAGTGAAGTATGAGAGATCAATTATTTCTATAAAATAGAACCACTGTCGTGCTCTAAAAGATATAAGTGAAGCACTAGGGCAAAAACTATATAGCTCAAAAGATATAAGTGAAGCACATAGAGTATTCTAATAAATTCCAATTCATGTGTGTCTCTCTCAAAAGGTGTGTACAGCAAGGATGATTGTGGTAAACTAAAAAGCAAAGACTCAAATCATACAAGACGCTCCAAGCAAAACACATATCATGTGGCAAATAAAAATATAGCTCCAAGTAAAGTTACCGATGAACGAAGACAAAAGAGGGGATGCCTTCCGGGGAATCCCCAAGCTTATGATTTTTGGTGTTCTTGTATTTGACCTTGGGGTGCCATTGTCATCCACAAGCTTAGCCTCTTGCCACTCCTTGTTCCATAATCATTCAAATCTTTACCCAAAACTTGAAAACTTCACAACACAAAACTTAACAAGAAAATCTTGTGAGCTCCGTTAGCGAAAGAAAAAAAACACCACTTCAAGGTACTGTAATGAACTCATTATTTATTTATATTGGTGTTAAACCTACAATATTACAACTTCTCTATGGTTTATAAACTCTTTTACTAGCCATAGATTCATTAAAATAAGCAAACAACACACGAAAAACAGAATCTGTCAAAAACAGAACAGTCTGAAGTAATTTGTAACTAAAGCAAACTTATGGAACCCCAAAAATTCTAAAATAAATTTCTGGACGTGAGAAATTTATATATTAATCATCTGAAAAAATAATTAACTAAATGTAACTCTCCAATAAAAAATGGCAGAAATTCTCGTGAGCGCTGAAGTTTCTATTTTTTACAGCAAGATCAAAAAGACTTTCCCCAAGTCTTCCCAACGGTTCTACTTGGCACAAACACTAATTAAACACAAAAAACACAACCAAATCAGAGGCTAGATAAATTATTTATTACTAAACAGGATCAAAAATCAAGGAATAAAAATAAAATTGGGTTGCCTCCCAACAAGCGCTATCGTTTAACGCCCCTAGCTAGGCATAAAAGCGAGGCTAGATCTAGGTATTGCCATCTTTGGTAGGCAATCCATAAGTGGCTCTCATAATAGATTCATATGGTAATTTAATTTTCTTTCTAGGGAAGTGTTCCATGCCTTTCCTTAACGGAAATTGGAATTTAATACTCCCTTCCTTCATATCAATAATTGCACCAATCGTTCTAAGGAAAGGTCTACCAAGAATAATAGGACATGAAGGATTGCAATATATATCAAGAACAATGAAATATATGGGCACACAATTCCTATTTGCAACAATAAGAACATCATTAATCTTTCCCATACGTTTCTTAATAGTGGAATCCGCAAGGTGCAAGTTTAAAGAACAATCATCAAATTCATGGAAACCTAGCAAATCACACAAAGTTTTTGGGATTGTGGAAACACTAGCACCCAAATCACACAAAGCATAGAATTCATGATCTTTATTTTTAATTTTAATTGTAGGTTCCCACTCATCATAATGTTTTCTAGGGATAGAAACTTCCAACTCAGGTTTTTCTTCATAAGATTGCATCAAAGCATCAACGATATGTTTAGTAAAAGCTTTATTTTGACTATAAGCATGAGGAGAATTTAGCACGAATTGAAACAAGGAAATACAATCTATCAAATATAAATTATCATAATTAAATTCCTTGAAATCCAAGATAGTGTGTTCGTTGCTATTTAAAGTTTTAACCTCTTCAATCCCACTTTTAACAATTTTTGCATCAAGATCTAAAAACTCCAAATTTTTGGGATGCCTTCTAACTGAAGTTGACTCATCTCCAGTCCCATCATTATCAAGATTCATATTGCAAAACAAAGATTTAATAGGGGACACATCAATCACTTTTAGATCTTCATCCTTATTATCATGAAAACTAGAAGAACATGCTTTCACAAAGAAATCTTTCTTAGCACGCATCCTAGCGGTTATTTCTTTGCACTCATCAATGGAAATTCTCATGGATTTGAGAGACTCATTGATATCATGCTTAGGTGGAATATATATAAGTTTCAAAGAATCAACATCAAGAGAAATTCTATCCACGTTCCTAGCCAACTCATCAATCTTAAGCATTTTTTCTTCAATCAAAGCATTGAAACTCTTTTGTGAAGTAATAAATTCTTTAATACTAGATTTAAAATCAGAGGGCATCTTATTATAATTTCCATAAGAATTGTTGTAGGAATTACCATAATTATTAGAGGAATTACTTGGAAACGGCCTAGAATTAAAATTACCTCTATACGCGTTATTACCAAAATTGTTCCTACCAACAAAATTCACATCCATAGATTCATTATTATTCTCAATCAAAGTAGACAAAGGCATATCATTAGAATTAGTAGGAGCACTCTTATTAGCAAACAATTTCATAAGTTCATCCATCTTTCCACTCAAAACATTAATCTCTTTGATTGCATGCACTTTTTTACTAGTAGATCTTTCCGTGTGCCATTGAGAATAATTAACCATAATATTATCTAGGATTTTGGTAGCTTCTCCTAAAGTGATTTCCATAAAAGTGCCTCCCGCGGCCGAATCTAAAAGATTTCTAGAAGCAAAATTCAATCCGGCATAAAAAGTTTGTATAATCATCCATAAATTCAATCCATGTGTAGGGCAATTACGTATCATTAATTTCATCCTCTACCAAGCTTGTGCAACATGTTCATGATCAAGTTTCTTAAAATTCATAATATCGTTTCTAAGAGAGATGATCTTAGTGGGAGGAAAATACTTAGAGATAAAAGCATCTTTGCACTTATTCCATGAATCAATACTATTTTTAGGCAAAGACGAAAACCAAGCTTTAGCACGATCTCTAAGTGAAAATGGAAATAGCTTAAGTTTAACAATATCATTATCCACATCTTTCTTCTTTTGCGTATCACACAAATCAACAAATTTGTTTAGATGGGAAGCGGCATCTTCACTAGGAAGGCCAGAAAATGGATCTTTGATGACAAGATTCAACAAAGCAGTATTAATTTCACAAGATTCAACATTGGTAAGAGGAGCAATCGGAGTGCTAATAAAATCATTATTGTTGGTATTGGCAAAGTCACACAATTTAGTATTATCTTGAGCCATCGTGACAAGCAAGCAATCCCACACACAAGAAAACAAGCGAAGAAGCAAAATAGGAAAATTGAAAAAAGAGAAGGGGAACGGAAAAAGAGTACAAATAAAACGGAAAGGGTGAAGTGGGGGAGAGGAAAACGAGAGGAAATGGCAAATAATGTAATGTGAAGGATAAGAGTTGTGATGGGTACTTGGTATGTCTTGACTTGGCGTAGATCTCCCCGACAACGGTGCCAGAAATGGCTCGTTGACGGGAGATCAAATCTTGACTTGACTTGGTGCAATCTCCCCGGCAACGGCGCCAGAAATCCTTCTTGCTACCTCTTGAGCACTGTGTTGGTTTTCCCTTGAAGAGGAAAGGGTGGTGCAGTAAAGCAGCGTAAGTATTTCCCTCAGTTTTTGAGAACCATGCTATCAATCCAGTAGGAGACCACGCACGAGTCACCTCGTACCTACACACACAAATAAGGACCTCGCAACCAACGCTATAAAGGGTTGTCAATCCCTTCACGGCTACTTGCAAGAGTGAGATCTGATAATAATAAGATAAATATTTTTGGTATTTTTATGATATAGATTGAAAGTAAAGATTGCAAAATAAAATAGATTGGAAACTTGTATGATGGAGAATAGACCCGGGGGCCATAGGTTTCACTAGTGGCTTCTCTCAAGATAGCATAAGTATTACAGTGGGTGAACAAATTACTGTCGAGCAATTGATAGAAAAGCGAATAATTATGAGAATATCTAGGTATGATCATGTATATAGGCATCACGTCCGCGACAAGTAGACCGACTCCTGCCAGCATCTACTACTATTACTCCACACATCGACCGCTATCCAGCATGCATCTAGAGTATTAAGTTCATAAGAACAGAGTAACGCCTTAAGCAAGATGACATGATGTACAGGGAGAAACTCATGCAATATGATGTAAACCCCATCTTTTTATCCTCGATGGCAACAATACAATACGTGTCATTTCCCTTTCTGTCACTAGGATCGAGCACCGCAAGATTGAACCCAAAGCTAAGCACTTCTCCCATTGCAAGAAAGATCAATCTAGTAGGCCAAACCAAACTGATAATTCGAAGACACTTGCAAAGATAAACCAATCATACATAAAGGAATTCGGAGAAGATTCAAATATTGTTCATAGATAAACTTGATCATAAACCCACAATTCATCGGATCTCAACAAACACATCGCCAAAGAAGATTACATCGAATAGATCTCCAAGAGAATCGGGGAGAACTTTGTATTGAGATCCAAAGAGAGAGAAGAAGCCATCTAGCTACTAGCTATGGACCTGAAGGTCTAAAGTAAACTACTCACACATCATCGAAGGGGCCATGGAGTTGATGTAGAGGCCCTCCGTGATCAATGCCCCCTCCGGCGGAGCTCCGGAAAAGGCCCCAAGATGGGATCTCTTAGGTACAGAAGGTTGCGGCGGTGGAAATAGGGTTTCGTTGTGCTCCTGGATGTTTGCGAGGTATATGGATATATATAGGAGGAAGAAGTAGGTCGGTGGAGCAACGACGGGCCCACGAGGGTGGAGGGCGCGCCTCCTGCCTCGTGGCCTCCTTGATTGTTTCTTAACGTCCACTCCAAGTCTCCTGGATCACATTTGTCCAAAAATAACGCTACCGGAGGTTTCATTCCGTTTGGACTCCGTTTGATATTCCTTTTTGGCAAAACACTAAAATAGGCAAAAAACAGCAATTTGGGCCGGGCCTCCAGTTAATAGATTAGTCCCAAAAATAATATAAAAGTGTAAAAATAAGCCCATTAACATCCAAAATAGATAATATAATAGCATGGAGCAATCGAAAATTATAGATACATTGGAGACGTATCAAGTTTATCCCTCTACATCATGTCATCACCTAATGTGTTACTCTATTCTTATGAACTTAATACTCGAGATGCATGCTGGATAGCGGTCGATGTGTGGAGTAATAGTAGTAGATGCAGGCAGGAGTGGGTCTACTTGTCACGGACGTGATGCCTATATACATGATCATGCCTAGATATTCTCATAATTACTTGCTTTTCTATCTATTGCTCGACAGTAATTTATTCACCCACCATAATACTTATGCTATCTTGAGAGAAGCCACTAGTGAAACCTATGGCCCCCGGGTCTATTCTCCATCATATTAAACTCCCATTATCAAGTTATTCCTTGCACCATTTATTTTGCAATCTTTACTTTTTATCTTTATCATAAAAATACCAAAAATATTATCTTATCATATCTATCAGATCTCACTCTCGTAAGTGACCGTGAAGGGATTGACAACCCCTTTATCGCATTGGTTGCGAGGTTCTTATTTGTTTGTCTAGGTACGAGGGACTTGCGTGTGGCCTCCTACTGGATTGATACCTTGGTTCTCAAAAGCTGAGGGAGATACTTATGCTACTTTACTGCATCACCCTTTCCTCTTCAAGGGAAAACCAACGCAGTGCTCAAGAGGTAGCAAGAAGGATTTCTGGCGCTGTTGCTGGGGAGTCTACGCACAAGTCAAGACATACCAAGTACCCATCACAAACTCTTAACCCTCGCATTACATTATTTGCCATTTGCCTCTTGTTTTCCTCTCCCCCACTTCACCCTTGCTGTTTTATTCGCCCTCCTTTTCCGTTCCCCTTCTCTTTTCTAGTTCGTCTCTTTTTGGTTGCTTCTTGTTTGCTTGTGTGTTGGATTGCTTGCTTGTCACGATGGCTCAAGATAATACTAAATTGTGTGACTTTGCCAATACCAACAACAATGATTTTCTTAGCACTCCGATTGCTCCTCTTACAGATGCTGAGTCTTGTGATGAAAGATCAATTCGCCGGCCTTCCTAGTGAAGATGCTGCTACCCATCTAAATAGCTTTGTTGATTTATGTGATATGCAAAAGAAGAAAGATGTGGACAATGATATTGTTAAACTGAAGCTATTTCTGTTTTCTCTTAGATATCGTGCTAAAACTTGGTTTTCGTCTTTGCCTAAAAATAGTATTGATTCATGGAATAAGTGCAAAGATGCTTTTATCTCTAAGTATTTTCCTCCCGCTAAGATCATCTCTCTTAGGAACGATATTATGAACTTTAAACAACTAGATCATGGGCATGTTGCACAATCTTCGGAAAGGATGAAATTAAGGATCCATAATTGCCCTACTCATGGTTTGAATCTTTGGATGATTATACAAAAAATTTATGCTGGATTGAATTTTGCTTCTAGAAATATTTTAGATTCAGCCGCGGGAGGCACTTTTATGGAAATAACTTTAGGAGAAACTACTAAACTCCTAGATAATATTATGGTTAATTATTCTCAATGGCACACTGAAATATCTACTTGTAAAAAGGTGCATGCAATAGAAGAAATTAATGTTTTGAGTGGAAAGATGGATGAACTTATGAAATTGTTTGCTAATAAGAGTGTTCATTCTGATCCTAATGATGTGCCTTTGTCTACTTTGATTGAGAATAATAACGAATCTATAGATGTGAATTTTGTTGGTAGGAACAATTTTGGTAATAACATGTATAGAGGTAGCTTTAATCCTAGGACGTTTCCTAGTAATTCCTCTAATAATTATGGTAATTAGTACAACAACTCTTATGGAAATTATAATAAGATACCCTCTGATTTTGAATCTAGTATTAAAGAATTTATTAGTTCGCAAAAGAGTTTCAATGCTTTGATTGAAGAAAAATTGTCTAAGATTGATGAGTTGGCTAGGAATGTGGATAGAATTTCTCTTGATGTTGATTGTTTGAAACTTAGATCTATCCCACCTAAGCATGATATCGATGAGTCTCTCATGGCGAGAATATTTCTCTACTTTCAGAGGTTTGAGGCAAGGAGATCCTCTTTCTCCTTTGCTTTTTCACCTAGTAGGTGATGCACTATCTGCAATTCTGGATAGAGCTAAGGAAGCAAGTGTGATTAGAGGTTTGGTACCACATCTGATACCAGGGGGGATTAGTCATTTGCAATATGCTTCTGATACTTTGCTTTTTTTGCATAATGACATGGAGTCTATTACTGGATTCTAATTCCTTCTCTACTGTTTAGAGGAAATGTCTGGCATGAAAGTCAATTACTTGAAGAGTGATATTTTCACAGTAGGGTTGAGTGTAGAGGAGGAGCAGAGCCGTGAAAATTTCCATTGATGAGTGCAAAGAAAGAACTGCTAGGATGCGTGCTAAGAAAGATTGCTTTGTGAAAGCGTGTTCTTCTAGTTTCCATGATAATAATGATGAAGATCTAAAAGTTATTGATGTGTCTCCTATTAAATCTTTGTTTTGAAATATGAATCTTGATAATGATGGGACTGGAGATGAGTCAACTTTAGTTAGAAGGCGTACCAATGATTCGGAGTTTATAGATCTTGATGCAAAAATTAATAAAAGTGGGATTGGAGAGGTCAAAACTTTAGATAGCAATGAACCCACTATCTTAGATTTCAAGGAATTTAATTATGATAATTGCTCTTTAATAGATTGTATTTCCTTGTTGCAATCTGTGCTAAATTCTCCGCATGCTTATAGTCAAAATAAGGCTTTTACTAAACATATCATTGATGATTTAATGCAATCTTATGAAGAAAAACTTGAATTGGAAGTTTCTATCCCTAGAAAACTTTATGATGAGTGGGAACCTACTATTAAAATTAAAATTAAAGATCATGAATGATTTTCTTTGTGTGATTTGGGTGCTAGTGTTACCACGATTCCTAAAACCTTGTGTGATTTGCTAGGTTTCCGTGAATTTGATGATTGTTCTTTAAATTTGCATCTTGCGGATGCCACCATTAAGAAACCTATGGGAAGAATTAATGATGTTCTTATTGTTGCAAATAGGAATTACGTGCCCATAAATTTCATTGTCCTTGATATAGATTGCAATCCTTCATGTCCTATTATTCTTGGTAAACCTTTCCTTAGAACGATTGGTGCAATTATTGATATGAAAGAAGGGAATATTAGATTCCAATTTCCGTTAAGGAAAGGCATGGAACACTTTCCTAGAAAGAAAATTAAATTACCTTATGAATCTATTATGAGAGCCACTTATGGATTGCATACCAAAGATGGCAATACCTAGATCTATCCTAGCTTTTATGCCTAGCTAGGGGCGTTAAATGATAGCGCTTGTTGGGAGGCAACCCAATTTTATTTTTGTTCCTTGCTTTTTGGTTTTGTTTAATAATAAGCAATTCATATAGACTCTGTTTATATGTGGTTTTATGCTTTTAATTAGTGTTTGTGCCAAGTAGAACCTTTGGGAACACTTGGGGAAAGTCTTTGCGATCTTGCTGTAAAAAACAGAAACTTTAGCGCTCACGAGATTAGCTGCCATTTTTACTGGAGAGTGCTATTTAGTTAATTATTTTTGCAGATGATTAATATATAAATTCCTCACGTCCAGCAATTTATTTTCGAATTTTTGGGGTTCCAGAAGTATTCGAAACCTACAGATTACTACAGACTATTCTGTTTTTGACAGATTCTGTTTTTCGCGTGTTGTTTTCTTATTTTGATGAATCTATGTGTAGTATCGGAGGGTATGAACCATAGAGAAGTTGTAATACATTAGGTTTAACACCAATATAAATAAATAATGTGTTCATTACAGTACCTTGAAGTGGTGGTTTGTTTTCTTTTACTAACGGAGCTCATGAGATTTTCTGTCTAAGTTTTATGTTGTGAAGTTTTCAAGTTTTGGGTAAAGATTTGATGGATTATGGAACAAGGAGTGGCAAGAGCCTAAGCTTGGGGATTCCCAAGGCACCCCAAGGTAAAATGCAAGGACAACCAAAAGCCTAAGCTTGGGGATGCCCCGGAAGGCATCCCCTCTTTCGTCTTCGTCTATCAGTAACTTTACTTGGAGTTATATTTTTATTCACCACATTGTCGGTGTTCTGGGAACGGGGGTCCGCAGACTTGCCTGCCTGCGGCCTGCGGCGTGGCTCAAAGGGGGGCCCAGCGCGGCCCATCTTCACCAACACAAACCCAAGACCCTCGCGAGGGGCCAAGCCTCGCGGGGCGGACGACGCGGAGCTTCCTCAGGAATGGCCTCGTCAGGCTGGCTCACGAGGAGGTGGAGAGATCAAGGCGGGGTACCTCACGAGGTGCCTGTGATGCAAGCCATGACGACCAAGGGTGCCAGGCGGGTGCCAGTCCACGCAGTGTCCTCCTTTCCTCTTTGGTGCAAAGGGGGCAAGCGCAGCCGCGGAGTACCGAGGCATCAGGCAAAGGTTGCCATTTCGGTGCAACGAGACCAAGACCATGAGGACTACAAGACGGAGGTCATCGTGGAGCCCGAGACGGCGTCATCACCAGAGCTTTGTGCAGGCGAAGACTACTTTTGTCAGGGTAGCTAGTACTAGCTGTCCCCCTTCAAATTAGCCCGCCATTGTTGGCTCCCTTCCCGCTTGATATTTGGGAAGAGGACTAGGGCCTATATAAATAGGACCAGCCACCCACAGAGCAAAGGGAGGTGGAGAGGTTCGAAGAAGAAGAGAAGGAGAGAGAGGGTTCGAGGAAGGAGGCTCCTTAGAGAGGGGTTTCGATCAGAAAGAGAGAGAGAGAAAGGTGACTGAACTCCTCCCAGCAGTTCATCGCCCAGCCAAGAACAGACCCTCGCGAGGCTGTTCTTCCTTGTATTGTTCATCATCATCAGCCCAAGAGGCAATCCACCACACCACTCACTGGAGTAGGGTATTACACCACAACGGTGGCCCGAACCAGTATAAACCCTGTGTCTCTTGTGTTGTTCTTTCCTTAGTTTAGATCCTAGCAAGGCGGAGGAGTGCAGGTAGGTAGGAGGCGAAATCTCCGCGTGCACCCCAGTGTTCGAACCTCAAGGGTCTACCGGAACCCAAAATCCGACATTTGGCGCGCCAGGTAGGGGTGCGCCGGGATTCGTCTTCCACCCACCCGTTCTCCTCCGACCATCACACCCATGTCTGACGCTCGTCGGGCCCGCGCCGAGCGCCGGGCCGCACTCGCTTCCCGCGTCGCCCAAATGGCCCCTGTCGGCGGGCGTCCTCGCCGTTCCCCGTCACCTGCCATCAACGCCGCCACTGGCCCGGCGGGGGACGAGCAGCAAGCATCGTCCCAGCATCCGTCCGTGCGGCAAGACGGCCGCACCGCAACTCCCTCGCTCGCCCCAGCTGGTTCTTCGTCCCGCGCGCTCCGCGCGCCCATGGAGGCTCGGGCTGCACTCATCACGGCGAACGAGCTCCTATGCTACCGTCCCGTCGGCGACGTCTACGAAGAATGGCTCGACCGTGTCGCCGAGCTCGTCCGTGCCGCAGGGGGCTCTCCTGCGCCGTCCGTTCCGCTGCACCGCACCCCGCCCCGCGCGGGCGATGAAGCTCCGGCGGCGCCCCGGCTGCCTCCTCCTCAGGACGGCGCCATGGCTCCAAGGCGCGTGGCCCCTTGGCGGAACCCGCTCCGTCAGGCGCCAGCGCGGCAAGAGCAGAACTGTCAAGAAGTTCCTCGCCCGCAAGAAGCTGCCCGGGCGCTCCCTGCTCTAGCACGTCGCGACCATGCTGCTGTTCCCGCGCGTCAAGACCCCGCGCTGCTCCCAGCTACAGCGCGTGGGGACATGCAAGACCAAGCTCCCTGTCATCCAAGGCCTCCCGTGGCCACAGCAGGCTGCCGCGCCTTCACCGCCGAGCTACGCAGCGTCGCGTGGCCCGGCAAGTTCAAACCAGACTTGCCTCCTCGCTACGACGGCACGGCTGACCCTGCGGAGTTCCTCCAGCTCTACGAGCTAGGCATCGAAGCTGCCAACGGAGACGAGAAGGTCATGGCGAACTGGTTCCCCATGGCGCTCAAGGACGGGGCCCGCACCTGGCTCCTGAACCTGGCTCCAGGCACAATCTCCTCCTGGGACGAGATGCGTACCCGCTTCATCGCCAACTTCCAGGGCACTCGCGACCGGCCACCCGCCGTGAGCGACATGCGCCGCATCAAGCAACAGCCCGGGGAGACCCTGCATAAGTACATCCAGCGCTTCAACAACGTGTGCCTCAAGATTCCCAAGGTGACTGAGGAGGCCATCATCTCGGCCTTCTCCGATGGCGTGCGCGACGTCAAGATGAAGGAGGAGCTGGCGATGCATGAAGACCTGTGCACTTCCTTGGAGCTGTTCAACCTGGCAACCAAGTGTACCAGGGCCGAGGAAGGGCGTCTCTCCCTCCTCGAGCTGCCTGCCGCAGACCCAGAAGAGAAGAAGCCCAAGGCCAAGGATGTGAAGCGCAAGGGGGCTGCCGTGCTCGCGGCAGAACCAGACACCAAGCGAGGCAGAGATCAGCCCGAACCTTCCAAGGGCATCTGGTACTGTGTGTACCACGACCTCCACACCCACAACACCAACGAATGTCAAGAGCTCCGAGCCGTGCGAGAAGGAAGGATCAGCCGTCGCCCTGACCGCAGTGACCGGGGCTACGGTCGAGGAGGAGGAAGGAACGCAGGACGCTGGGAAGACCGTGGCCCGCGCCAAGGGTGGCGCGATCAACCTCGCGAGGATCGCTGGCAAGACCCGCCTCGCGAGGGAGGCTGGAGAGATTAGCCTCGCGAGGATCACCTGCAAGGCAACACAGGCCTCCCACCGTTGCCGCCGCAGCCAAGGAGAAACGAGGACCACCACCAGGACGAGGGGGCTGGGGGCTTCCAGGAGCCACGCGCGATCGCCTGCATCCTGGGCGGGGCACAAGCCCCAGCCTCTCAACGCATCTTCAAGCAGTTCGCCCGCAAAGTGAACGCAGTCCTCCCCAGGACCGAAGCCACGCGCCCTCTCAGGTGGTCGGCGTGCGCCATCACGTTCAGCTCAGTAGATCAGCTCAAGTGTGCGGCTACAGCCGGAGTTCTCCCGATGCTTTGCTCCCCGATCATCAGCAACGTGGTGGTCACCAAGACCCTCATCGATGGCGGGGCAGGGCTCAACGTCCTGTCCATGGAGACATTCAACAACCTCCAAGTGCACTACATCCAGCTTCAGCCAACCAAGCCTTTCTCCGGTATCACCGACGGCTCCACGATCCCGATTGGGCAGGTCCGCCTCCCTGTCACCTTCGGGGCACGCGACAACTACCGCACCGAGCTCATCGACTTCGACGTCGCTCACATTCGCCTGCCGTACAACGCCATCCTTGGGTACCCAGCGCTGGCCAAGTTCATGGCCGTAACTCACCACGGCTACAACGTCCTCAAGATGCCAGGAAGCGGCGGAGTCATCACAGTGCCCTGTGAAGAGAAGGACGCGGTGTGTTCCCTGGAACGAGCCTTTCAGGCCGCGTCACTGGAGGACCCGGATCGTGGAGTTCCAGAAGTATTGTTTTCGAATTCCTCACGTCCAGCAATTTATTTTCGAATTTTTGGGGTTCCAGAAGTATTCGAAACCTACAGATTACTACAGACTATTCTGTTTTTGACAGATTCTGTTTTTCGCGTGTTGTTTTCTTATTTTGATGAATCTATGTGTAGTATCGGAGGGTATGAACCATAGAGAAGTTGTAATACATTAGGTTTAACACCAATATAAATAAATAATGTGTTCATTACAGTACCTTGAAGTGGTGGTTTGTTTTCTTTTACTAACGGAGCTCATGAGATTTTCTGTCTAAGTTTTATGTTGTGAAGTTTTCAAGTTTTGGGTAAAGATTTGATGGATTATGGAACAAGGAGTGGCAAGAGCCTAAGCTTGGGGATTCCCAAGGCACCCCAAGGTAAAATGCAAGGACAACCAAAAGCCTAAGCTTGGGGATGCCCCGGAAGGCATCCCCTCTTTCGTCTTCGTCTATCAGTAACTTTACTTGGAGTTATATTTTTATTCACCACATTGTCGGTGTTCTGGGAACGGGGGTCCCCAGAATTGCCTGCCTACGGCCTGCGGTGTGTCTCAAAGGGGGGCCCAGCGCGGCCCATCTTCACCAACACAAACCCAAGACCCTCGCGAGGGGCCAAGCCTCGCGGGCGGACAACGCGGAGCTTCCTCAGGAACGGCCTCGTCAGGCTGGCTCACGAGGAGGCGGAGAGATCAAGGCGGGGTACCTCACGAGGTGCTCGTGACGCAAGCCATGACGACCGAGGGTGCCGGGCGGGTGCCAGCCCACGCAGTGTCCTCCTTTCCTCTTTGGTGCAAAGGGGGAAAGTGCAGCTGTGGAGTATCGAGGCATCGGGTAAAGGTTGCCATTTCGGTGCAACGAGACCAAGACCATGAGGACTACAAGACGGAGGTCATCGTGGAGCCTGAGACGGCGTCATCACCAGAGCTTTGTGCAGGCGAAGACTACTTTTGTCAGGGTAGCTAGTACTAGCTATCCCCATTCAAATTAGCCCGCCATTATTGGCTCCCTCCCGCTCGATATTTGGGAAGAGGACCAGGGCCTCTATAAATAGGACCAGCCACCCACAGAGCAAAGGGAGGTGGAGAGGTTCGAAGAAGAAGAGAAGGAGAGAGAGGGTTCGAGGAAGGAGGCTCCTTAGAGAGGGGTTTCGATCAAAAAGAGAGAGAGAGAGAGAAAGGTGACTGAACTCCTCCCAGCAGTTCATCGCCCAGCCAAGAACAGACCCTCGCGAGGCTGTTCTTCCTTGTATTGTTCATCATCATCAGCCCAAGAGGCAATCCACCACACCACACACTGGAGTAGGGTATTACACCACAACAGTGGCCCGAACCAGTATAAACCCTGTGTCTCTTGTGTTGTTCTTTCCTTAGTTTAGATCCTAGCAAGGCGGAGGAGTGCAGGTAGGTAGGAGGCGAAATCTCCGTGCGCACCCTAGTGTTCGAACCTCAAGGGTCTGCCGGAACCCGAAATCCGACACACATGATATGTGTTTTGCTTGGAGCGTTTTGTATGATTTGATTCTTTACTTTTTAGTTTACCATAATAATCCTTGCTTTACACACTTTTTGGTAGAGACACACATGAATTGGAATTTATTAGAATACTCTATGTGCTTCACTTATATCTTTTGAGCTAGATAATTTTGCTCTAGTGCATCACTTATATCTTTTTAGAGCACGGTGGTGGTTTTATTTTATAGAAATCATTGATCTCTCATGCTTCACTTATATTATTTTGAGAGTCCTTTATAACAGCATGGTAATTTGCTTTGGTTATGAATCTAGTCCTAATATAATAGGCATCCAAGATCGGTATAATAAAAACTTTCATAAAAAGTGCATTGAGTACTAGGAGAAGTTTGATACTTGATAATTGTTTTGAGATATAAAGGTGGTGATATTAGGGTGTTCTAGTTTAGTAGTTGTGAATTTGAGAAACTAGATAATGCCACGCGCATTGCTGCGTGAATTTTGTATGACATGATGCTAAGAATATAACTGTAAAACTATGGAGTTAAATATGATGGTATTGGATGTTTTAGGCACAAAATAAATGGCTAACGTCCAACCCATACTTGCATAAGAATATCACTATCATGTTAAAGATAGGTTTAGAAAGAACATAAACACCGTGGAACAAATCACTTTTTTTACCGGAACAATGTCCAACACTAAGTAAATCAAGGGAAGACAATAATAAAGTGAAGGTACACATGTGCTTGAGGACTGAATCACCCCCAATTTGATACGGCACAACTACTACATAAGTGGCATACTGCCTTGTTGTACCTAGCATTTGGTATACTATAGTGTAGAAGGTATTAGCTAGTTTCATAGAAATCTTCATTTAGGAACCTTAAAGTATAACCTAAACTATGTTTACTGTTTCATCTGATTGTGTGTGTATGCAGATCATGAGATGGCTAAAGTTATTATGCATCTGAGCATATGCTAGCATCGTCATATCCATCTTGCTTGTTTTCTGTTCAAAGCGTTGAGCCATATCATTTGCATACTACTCATAATTGTAGCATGATGGAAAACCAAGACACCTTTTGCATCTTTTGTGCATATTAGGCAGCTCAAATGTGGCCGGAGTCGCCCCTCATGGATGTCCAAAAAAGGTGCACAAAATCATTGTAAGATAGCCGGCCATAGGTGTATATGCTAATGTTACCTTTTTTAGAAAAGGATATGTTAACATTTCCTAATTGGAGGAAACAAACCGAAAAGAAATATGAGATATAGTGTACAAAGTAGGATGTCAACGGTGCTGACATGAATAATAGGGGAACAAATCCCTTGTACATGAACAACGCAATGATCTCATAAAACTTGGAAGAAGAGTTTAAGGCTACAAAGAGCATGGATACTAAAGCAAATTGACTACAGTCAATCAAACTATCTAGCTATAATGCCCTATCCCATATCAATGTTTTAAAGTTTACTACCAGACACAATCTCCTCTTAGCTTCTGCTTAGTAAATTGTAGGTGTGCACATAATATCAAATCAAACTATACTGGTCTGATGTGTAAACGAATTAAGTAGTCGTTGTATTTTTCGCCCTGGAAATATCAAGTATAAATCATTAAATGAGCACCGTATTGGATTCTTGGTCCTATAAGTCACAGTTTCATTTTTTTGCAATACCTGCTATATCAATCCTCTGAGATAACAATGAAGAGATTGGACAAACCCAATACCTTATCAAATGCCAAATGCTCATGATTCCACATCAGTGAATAAATTTCAGATCAGATCTTGTAATGAAAGAGTAGAATACCAAAACATGAGTTGGAATAATAGGAATGAACGAAGAAAATCATCCGTAAATATACAATATTTTCTTCAATATTCTGATTAAGGAATTAAAGAGAGAATGAGCTCACAGAGGCATCAGCGTTATTTATCTTGCTGTAGCCGTGCCAAAAAGCTAGCGACGATTGATTTCATGGTCAGGTCTAGACAGAATTCCTTTGCAACGCGGACTCAGATCAATGCTCTCCTTGGCATCCTCACAGCCTCGCCATTCTTGTCAAGGCGTCCACCTGGATTCATAGAAGAAGGCCAATAGTGGATGGGAGCCATGCCCAGGGCCCATGGGACGGGAGCGCCAACACGGGCTGCAATCAGCCGAGATGCTACCATTTACTGCGGGATAGGGAAGGTGAGCAGAGGACGCGCCGGCTCCGAGTAGGGTTCGCCGCCGCCACCGCCCGGAGCCTTCCCGACCTTCTGCCAAGGCACCCGGCACTCAACTTCAAGGTAATCACCAAGAGTAACAGGGGCGATGCCGGCGGCAGCATCCTCCGCGAGGCGCTCTTCTTCCAGGGCGGGGGCGCCTGCGCCGGGGAGGCCGGTGTCAGGGTGGGGACGGACGCCAGGAGACCGTGTTACCTACAGGATCCTTCTACCCTTCCCCATCGCTGCTTTCCGGCGGAGGGCTTACATACTCGTCGTGGTAGCACAGCACTTGCCTACCATGGCACAAGAAGACCTTGGTCTGAGACTCTGAGTCTGACATCTCATAGTGTTTTTCCGTGAGATGGATCTAACAGCACTGCTAGTATTTATATTGGAGGGGGCTATAGTTTTCCGATCACGCTGGATTATCAAAAGGAACCCCGGAAATTATGACCGAAAGTGCAACCGAATTGCCAGAGTAGGAAATCGGTCGGTCTCTGTTGCAAATTAGCAGTAGTGGGATTTGATGGGGAAGTGAAGAGCAAACGAAATCCACTGTCGTCGGGAAGACATGAGGCATTGCGTCTGGATCAATTGAGTGGAGTTGTACTATATGCAAACAAAACAAAAACGATGAGATGGGGAATCCTCTCCACAGGCCATAAACAGGATTGTCGGCAGGTTGTGGTGGGTCCTTAGCAAGTAACTGATGCTTATGTGGTAGGGGTGTTGTAGTGGTTGGTCCCATATGTAAGTCAATCAAAAAATATTGATGTGGCGGTTGTGCTGAGGTGGATAGGCTGCATGTCAAGAGAAATAATATAGTGGGGATGAACTATTTAGGTATTATAGATACTTGTGTTGAAGTTTGCAAGTCCTGTAGCAGGCAAGTATGGTGACCGGTGTGTGAAAAATTTGAAACATGAGGTGTTATTTGATTGTCTTCCTTATGAGTGGCGGCCGGGGACGAGCGATGGTCTTTTCCTACCAATCTATCCCCCTAGGAGCATGCACGTAATGCTTGGTTTTTGATGACTTGTAGATTTTTGCAATAAGTATGTGAGTTCTTTATGACTAATGTTGAGTCCATGGATTATACACACTCTCACCCTTCCATCATTTCTAGCCTCTTCGGTACCGTGCATTGCCCTTTCTCACCTTGAGAGTTGGTGCAAACTTCGCCGGTGCATCCAAACCCCATGATATGATACGCTCTGTCACACATAAACCTCCATATATCTTCCTCAAAACAGCCACCATACCTACCTATTATGGCATTTCCATAGCCATTCCGAGACATATTGCCATGCAACTTTCCACTGTTCCGTTCATCATGACATGCTTCATCATTGTCATATTGCCTTGCATGATCATGTAGTTGACATCCTATTTGTGGCAAAGCCACCATTCATAATTTTTCATACGTGTCACTCTTGATTCATTGCCCATCCTGGTCCACCGCCGGAGGCATTTATATAGAGTCATACTTTGTTCTAGTATCGAGTTGTAAATAAATAGAAGTGTAATGATCATCATTAATAGAGCATTGTCCCAAATTAAAAAAAGGCCAAATAAAAAAAGGGAGGCCCAAAAAAAGAAAAAGAAAAGAAAAGAATAAAAAGGGGCAATGCTACTATCCTTTTTCCACACTTGTGCTTCAAAGTAGCACCATGATCTTTATGATAGAGAGTTTCTTGTTTTGTCACTTTCGTATACTAGTGGGAATTTTTCATTATAGAACTTTGCTTGTATATTCCAACAATGGGCTTCCTCAAATGCCCTAGGTCTTCGTGAGCAAACAAGTTGGATGCACATCCACTTAGTTTCTTTTGTTGAGCTTTCATACATTTATAGCTCTAGTGCATCCGTTGCATGGCAATCCCTACTCCTTGCATTGACATCACTTGATGGGCATCTCCCTAGCCCATTGATTAGCCGCATCGATGTGAGACTTTCTCCTTTTTTGTCTTCTCCACATAACCCCCATTGTCGGTGTCAAAACCGGCGGATCTCGGGTAGGGGGTCCCGAACTGTGCGTCTAAGGCGGATGGTAACAGGAGGCAGGGGACACAATGTTTTACCCAGGTTCGGGCCCTTTTCATGGAGATAAAACCCTACGTCCTGCTTGATTAATATTGATGATATGGGTAGTACAAGAGTAGATCTACCACGAGATCGGAGAGGCTAAACCCTAGAAGCTAGCCTATGGTATGATTGTATGTTATTGTTGTGTCCTACGGACTAAAACCCTCCGGTTTATATAGACACCGGAGAGGTTAGGGTTACACAAGGTCGGTTACAAAGGAGGAGATACACATATCCGTATTGCCTAGCTTGCCTTCCACGCCAAGTAGAGTCCCATCCGGACACGAGACGAAGTCTTCAATCCCGTATCTTCATAGTCTGACAGTCTGGCCAATGGATATAGTCTGGCTGTCCGGAGACCTCCTAATCCAGGACTCCCACAGTAGCCCCTGAACCAGGCTTTCAAAGACGATGAGTCCGACGCGCGGTATTGTCTTCGGCATTGCAAGGCGGGTTCCTCCTCCGAATATACCATGGAAGAATTTGAATATAAGGATACTGTCCGACCCTGCAAAATAAGTTCCACATACCACCGTAGAGAGAATAATATTTCCACAAATCCGATTTGCTGACTTATTTTGGCAACACGACATTATGTCATGGCCCGGTGATTATTCGAACCGTTTCCTTTAACTAGCCCCGCACATAACGCGAGGTAGTTTTTTGACACGTCTTGTCAAAGCAGAGATCGTGTCCCCTTATCAATGGATTCTCATCAATATGGGTGTGGGTAACCCAACCGCGCCATCGATTACGGCGCTCGGGGGACAAGCGAGTTTTACCAGGCTAGTGGGGACACATAGTTTCGTCCGCCCATATAAAGGGATAAGGATTTACCTTTTCATCCACGCCTTCTTCCTTCTTTGCTCATCCACCTTCGCACACTCGAGCTCCAGCGCCCAAGTTCACATTTCCCACCTTGACCTTGTCCAACCATGTCCGAAGCGGGAGGCAGGTGGATGGTCTCCTCCGTCATGGAGGGACACGTCAAGAAGCTGAGGAGAGCCTGATACTTGCCCGACGGCATCGCACACCGACTCCTAGAGGAGGGGCAGCTCATCCCCACCCCCAGGCCCCATGAGAGGGAAGTGTTCCTCGCCCATTTCCTCCGTGGACTGGGATTTCCTCTCCACCCATTTGTCCGAAGGCTCATGTTCTACTACGGCCTGGATTTCCACGATCTGGCCCCAAACTTTATCCTCAATATCTCGGCGTTTATCGTCGTGTGCGAGGCTTTCCTCCGCATCAAGCCCCACTTCGGTTTATGGCTGAAGACTTTCAATGTCAAGCCGAAGGTAGTGAGAGGCCGCCAGGCGGAGTCCGGAGGCGCCATGGTGGGCAAGATGCCCAACGTCACATGGCTCGAGGGCTCCTTCGTAGAGACCATAAAGGGGTGGCAATCGGGGTGGTTCTACATCACCGAGCCGCGTGACCCTACATGGTAGTGGCCCCCGAGTTCCGATCTGGCTTCCCCACACGGCTCACCTCCTGGCAAGAGAAGGGCCTGTCCTGGGGTAGTTCGGGAGAGCTGACCGGACTCCAAACATGTATTCAAAACATGGTGAACAAGAAGCTCAAACTCGTCAACATAGTCCAGGTCATGCTCCACCGCCGGATCCACCCGTGCCAACAACGGGACTTCAAATTGTGGGAGTTCGACCCGGCGCAGCACCAAACTCTGAACAGGCTCTTCGACACAACTCATGAAGATGCCTGGAGGGTGCTGTTCAAGAGCGCCGAGGTCCCCCCTCCCATCACTGAGCATCGCAGATTCAGCATAAAGCGCCAAGCCAGTGCGGTAAGCTGCTTTACCTCTCACAGGATACTTATTTTTTATAGATTGACTCCATGCGGGATCTAAATTCCCATACCTTTGACATGACTGGCAGGAGACGGCCGGACAGATTGACTGTCCGACTCCTTTGCCTGAAGGCCCAGCAGACGCTCTTCTGGCGAAGATGCTGACTTCGACTCCTTATACGGTGCCGGAGAAGACCAAGAAGGCCAAGGGAACCCGAAAGAGTTCCCGACACCAGGCGTCGTCGGACTCACCGTCCGAGGACTCTACAGCGCAATCCTCCCCCGAAGACGAGGAGGCAAAAGAAGATGCTCCCCCTCCAGACAGGGGAGACAAGAAAAGGAAGGCCGCCCCAACTGGGGAGGCCGAAGGGTCCAAGAAGGGGAGAACTCTCCTTCCGGACTGCTCTACCACTGCCGCCGACGGCGAAGACGAGTGGCTGCCCAGGGTCAAGCCCCTGGGGAAGTCGTAAGTATTTGGATACCAGAGTAAGTCATAGTATTCCTTTGTCGCACTACTTCACCTAACGCTGAAATATGATTATGCAGGCCGCCCCGAGCCCGTATCGATGTATCATCGGACGGCTCCTTGGGTTCGTTTGATATGGATAGCGATCCAGTCCCGACCGCCACCTCCCCTCATCCTGCGGACGACGCCGAGGTGCTGTCTCACGAGGCACCGGGTTGAGGGGAGACAGTCCCAGAGGCGCCTCAAGGCGGCCTCCCGGACTCCGGGAGCCGAGGGGACAAGGCCCTTGAGAGCTCCGAGTTCGGCCCTCAGCCAAACACCGCGCCGGAACCTCTAGTGGTTCCGGACTCGGGCAGGCAGCCTCCTTCTAAGAGGGGCGAGACGCCTGTACCGGTGACCTTTGTCCATCCAGGGGTGCTGGACAATCTGCTGGAAGCGCTTCGCAGTGCTTCCATCGACGAGGAGCACCGCACTATCATGAGTGCGGTGATCCAGAAGGTTCAGTCCGCCAAGAGCAGATTGACTGAAGCCTGTGCCAACCTTCTGACAGGCTTTGAGGTAAGTGTTTAAAATATAGGAAAATATTACCGCATAGACAGTAGCCCCTGATGCTCTGTTCGGTGTTCACAAAGAAAAGCCGAACAGAGGATCAAACAATATCGCAGGAGTCTAATATGAGTATGTCAATATGCATATGCAGGCTTCGTTGCTGGCGTCCGCGGCACTGACTGCGGAGGTCGCCGTACTGAAGCAGGACCTTAAAGGGTCACAGGACGAGCTCGGCCTTGCCAAGAGGCAGCTCGAGGAGAACAAAGGTAAGTAGTACCTAGTGTGTGGATATGTATAAAAAGAGTGCGATTGCAAAATGATAGGATCATCATGAATTTGCCAGGGGCCACGGTCGAAGTGGCGACCCTAAAGCAAGCGCTATCCGAGGCCGAAGATAAAGCGGCCAAGGAGCGCACCGAGCGAGAAAAGCAAGAGTCTCGGGTGGGCGAGGTGCAGCAAGAGCTCCAGGCTCTCGTGACGAAGCACGAGGCGTTGGAGCTTGACTCGAAGACGCGAGAGTCTGAGCTTGCCGCGGCCCTCGAGAGCGCAAAAAGTGCCAAGGCCGAAGCCCAAAAGGCTCTCCAGGAGATCGACGCAATGAAGAAGATAGTGGAGGGTAAGGCATTCAATATGCAGAGCAAGCATGTAAAAGTAAATTACCGATTACTTACCCGAATTTGGAGCTCTCCAGGAGCATTCGCAGATTTGCCCCGCAGCGTGTCGGATGCCGCGCAGTTTTACTAGGCCGAGGAGGGAAGCTCAATGGAGAAGTTGTTCTGGTCTCAGTATACTGGGACCGAACACCCGATGCCTCTGAGCGACCAGCTAAAGCAGCTGGTCGAGCTGCACAAGGCGGCCGAACAGGCCATGAAGGGCCTTATAGTCCGGCTGTGGCCTGGCGACGCCCTTCCGAACATCTACTTCGGCCTGGTGAGGCGGCTTATGGATGCCTGCCAACGGCTGGAGGTCGTCAAGCGGTCCGTCTGCATCGAAGGTGCACCCCGGGCTTTCGCCCGTGTGAAGGTGCAGTGGGCCAAGCTAGACGCCGTGAAGCTGATCAAGGAAGGGCCGCCGCAGGGCAAGGAGCATCGCACCCCCGAAATTTATTATGAGGGTGTCCTGAAGGGTGCCCATCTTGTAGCGGACGAATGTTCAAAGGATGTAATATTTGAGTAAACTGGCTCGTGTGATCCTATATGATGAAAACTTGTTTCATATGCGCTATGCAACGCTTGTGTGAATTTAAAATATTACCTTCTGTTCGGCTGTTTATCCATCTGAGAGATGGCTAGTCCTCGGCTTCTGCCCCCATGCCACGAGTGCTGGGGTGTTCGGGATAAACCTGAGCACTCTTGTTCCCATGTTTGGGTCCTTCGAGGGAGGTGCTCAGCACAACGAACAAGGCAACCGGACTAATAATGCTTTATCACTCACACTTAGCCATAGAATTCTATAATTTCAAATTTCGGCGAATCCCCTGGTATTCGGAAGGCCGAATTCGGGGCGCGATACATGCCTTTAAGCCGGACAGGGCCGGCCCCTCGCTCTAAGCGGCATAAGTCTTTAGGGACTCGAAAACCTTGCCGAACAGCGACCAGTCTCTCGCCTTATCATGACAGTCAGTTTTAGCTTTCTCTACCGAGGTGCTTAGCCCAGCAGAACCGGGGCACAATCGCAGTAGTTCTTCTAGCGCTACCTTAGCCGATAGAGCAGAACGTAAGGTACCAAAACATAGGAGCCGGGCAAACCCAACATTTGACCAAAGACATGATTTGGAGCTGATGCATATAATGCTATAAGTTCGGGGTGCCGCACTTGTGGAAGTGTTCGGACTTTTCACACCATATTGTGGGGTACGTAAGCCCCTGGTGTATTGGCCGTACCAAAGTGTATGGTTGCAAGGCGTCATTATTGAACACACACACACACACATATATATATATAACAAGAATGCAATAATAGTCGTAATGTTATGCATTGTTTATTCAAAAAGGTGCATTAAAGCAGAATGATACAGATGGTGCGATAAGCAAAGAGTAGGACTATTTCCCTTCCAAGGGCAAGCTGAGGAATAGTATTAAATCAAATATTTCGCTCGTAATTGTAATCCACCTGGGAATGCCGTGGTGTGACGTATCTTTCTGCCTCCTTGGTTGCTGCATCATGTGTTCGGCAATAGTGCTGCCGGACAGGGTTTCTAGAGATTAAGGTCCTGAAAAAGAGAAAAATGACCAAACAGGAAGCCCCTAGTGTGGTTTAAGCCGCGTCTTGGGGCGTGCCGCAGTTGTGCCCACTCCCCACCTATGCCCATGGTATTTTTAATGTGTAATTATGTACGCGTGGCATGAGTTTCGCCGTTTGGCTGGGACTGGGGTGGGGGCCGCATTGCTACGCGAGTTCAGATCACGCCAGGTGGTCTAGTTGTCGATTGCTCCGAGCGCGCTTGAAGGTGTCCGGGTCTTGAAACACCGAACCGGTGGATTGCCTTGAGAGGCTGCTTTGCGCTTCTACTGCGAGGGCCGCGGTGTGCTCCTCCGTTTGGAGAGAGCGCTCTGTGTTTCCATTGACTGTAATAACCCCGCGAGGCCCTGGCATCTTGAGCTTCAGGTATGCATAATGCGGTACCGCATTGAATCTCGCAAATGCGGTTCGCCCGAGCAGTGCATGATAACCACTGCGGAATGGGACTATATTGAAGATTAACTCTTCGCTTCGAAAGTTATCCGGGGATCCGAAGACCACTTCCAGTGTAATTGAGCCTGTGCAATGGGCCTCTACACCTGGAATGACGCCTTTAAAGGTCGTTTTTGTGGGTTTGATCCTTGAGGGGTCTATACCCATTTTGCGCACCGTGTCCTGATAAAGCATGTTCAGGCTGCTGCCGCCATCCATAAGGACTCGAGTGAGGTGAAATCCGTCAATGATTGGGTCCAGAACCAGTGCGGCGAATCCGCCATGACGGATACTAGTGGGATGGTCCCTGCGATCGAAAGTGATCGGATAGGAGGACCATGGGTTGAACTTTGGGGCGACTGGCTCCAACGCGTATATGTCCCTGAACGCACGCTTCCGCTCCCTCTTGGGGATGTGGGTTGCATATATCATGTTCACTGTCCGCACTTGTGGGGGAAACCTCTTCTGTCCTCTGGTGTGTGGCTGCCGGGGCTCCACCTTGTCATCGCTATGTGGCCCCTTGTCCTTGTTTTCAGCAATTAACTTGCCGGCCTGCTTGAACACCCAACAATCCCTGTTGGTGTGATTGGCTGGCTTGTCTGGGGTGCCGTGTATTTGACACGAGCGATCGAGTATACGGTCCAAGCTGGACGGACCCGGCGTACTTTGTTTGAATGGCTTTTTCCGCTGACCGGGTTTAGAGCCTTTGAATCCGGTATTGACTGTCGTATCCTCGGTATTATTGCTGTTAATGCGGCGCTTATGTTTGTTGCGACATGACCTGCTACTGCCATCCTTGGTATCCGAAGTACCATGGTTCTTTGATATGTTATTACTGCGAGCCAGCCAGCTATCTTCTCCCGTGCAAAAGCGGGTCATGAGTGTCGTGAGGGCTGCCATAGATTTCGGCTTTTCCTAACCAAGGTGCCAGGCTAGTCATTCATCGCGGATGTTGTGTTTGAAAGCCGCTAGGGCCTCTGCATCCGGACATTCGACGATTTGATTTTTCTTTGTTAGGAACCGAGTCCAGAATTGCCTGGCCGATTCTTCTAGCTGTTGAATTATGTGGCTCAAGTCATCGGCATCTGGTGGCCGCAAATAAGTGCCCTGAAAGTTATAGAGGAATGCGGCTTCCAGATCTTCCCAACAGCTAATGGACTTTGTTGGGAAGCTGTTAAGCCAATGCTGCACTGGTCCCTTGAGCTTTAGTGGGAGGTATTTGATGGCGTGTAAGTCATCACCGCGGGCCATGTGGATGTGGAGGAGGAAATCCTCGATCCATACCGCGGGATCTGTTGTGCCGTCGTATGATTCAATATTTACAGGTTTGAAACCTTCTGGGATTTGATGATCCATTACTTCGTCTGTGAAGCATAAGGGGTGTGCGGCGCCTCTGTATTGGGCTATATCACGACGCAGCTCGAATGGGTCTTGCCCGCTGTGTTCGGACGACCGGATTTGCTTTTGCTGTATCCGGCGTGACATTTATCGTCTCGCATAGTGGCGCGCCCTCGTGATCCATAGATCTATATTGCATGCTTTGCTTTGTCCTCCAATATGTCTCGCAAGTCTGGCGTATCTCCCCATGCCTTTTTATTTGAATGGCATCGGGGTGCAGGCTGAGTTTTTGGCTGGAATGCTTCTCTATCGCGGCCACGAGGTGGCCGATCAGCCGCGTCATACGCTTCTTCCTCCAGTCGGGGTAGCAACCTGCACTTTGGGTAACTCTTGGAGGGGCGCTCGAGTTTATATTCCTCGGCTGCGATGACTTCAGTCCATCTGTCAGCTAGCAGATCCTGATCAGCTTGAAGCTGCTGCTGCTTTTTCTTAAGGCTATTTGCCATGGCTATAAGCTGGCATTTGAAGCGCTCTTGTTCGACGGGATCCTCTGTCATGGCGAATTCGTCGTCGCCGAGGCTTGCCTCATCTTCGGAGGGGGCATGCAATTATCATCCTCTACCTCTCCATCTGCCGCTCTCTCAGGAGGGCTGGCTCCTCCATTCTCCTGCTCTAAATCTTGCTGGAGGGGATTGTTGTTGTCTTCGGCACTATCCAGAGTATTATTATCTCCTGTGCTGGCATCACCACTTTTGCTTTGGCGGGACTTAGATCGGCGCCGCTGACGTCGGCGCTTGGGTTGCTTCTTGGAGGGGTCATCCTCTGCTATCTCGTCGCCATTGCCTTCTTTGGGTGTATCCACCATGTATATATCGTATGATGAGGTGGCTGTCCAGTGCCCTGTGGGCAGTGGTTCCTCTTTGTCTCTTGCATCGTCGTCCATACCGTCGATGTCTTCGGAGTCGAAGTCGAGCATGTCGGTTAAGTCATCGACAGTGGCTACTAAGTGGGTGGTGGGTGGGCCACGAATTTCTTCGTCGTCCGTATCCCAGTCCTGCTGGACATAGTTCGGCCAGGATCCTCCTGACAAGGAGAGAGACCTTAATGAGTTCAGTATGTCGCCAAAGGGCGAGTGCTGAAAAATATCCACGGAGGTAAACTCCATGATCGGCGCCCAATCGGATTCGATAGGAACGGGCGCAGGCTGTTCGGAGTCCGTGGCCGGAGAAGGATCTGGCAGTTTAACAACACGGCTCTCGTGCAAGGTAAGGTCGATGTTTGGCTCGATCGCTGCTGAGGGTAAGGCCTCCGTGGCGGGGTCCATCCGCCCGTCCATGGACGGTGCAACTGGCTCCGAATTGAGGGTCGGAGCGGCTGCCTGTGCGATCTCCTAGACACTGTTCGATGGTAGAGCTAAATCGTACTCATCATGACCGCGTGACGCACAAGGCAGAGGCTCGAATCCGTCGAAGATCAAGTCTCCACGGATATCGGCCGTGTAGTTTAAGCTTCCAAACCTGACCTGGTGGCCAGGGGCATAACTTTCAATCTGCTCCAGATGGCCAAGCGAATTGGCCCGCAGTGCAAAGCCGCCAAACACGAAGATCTGTCTGGGGAGAAAAGTCTCGCGCTGGACTACATCGCTATCGATTATAGTAGGAGCCATCAAGCCTAACGGCGACGACACAGAGGAACTCTCAATGAAAGCACCAATGTCGGTGTCAAAACCGGCGGATCTCGGGTAGGGGGTCCCGAACTGTGCGTCTAAGGCGGATGGTAACAGGAGGCAGGGGACACAATGTTTTACCCAGGTTTGGGCCCTCTTGATGGAGGTAAAACCCTACGTCCTGCTTGATTAATATTGATGATATGGGTAGTACAAGAGTAGATCTACCACGAGATCGGAGAGGCTAAACCCTAGAAGCTAGCCTATGGTATGATTGTATGTTGTCATACGGACTAAAACCCTCTGGTTTATATAGACACCGGAGAGGTTAGGGTTACACAAGGTCGGTTACAAAGGAGGAGATACACATATCCGTATTGCCTAGCTTGCCTTCCATGCCAAGTAGAGTCCCATCCGGACATGAGACGAAGTCTTCAATCCCGTATCTTCATAGTCTAACAGTCCGGTCAACGGATATAGTCCGGCTGTCCGGAGACCCCCTAATCCAGGACTCCCACACCCATCATCATATTCTATTCCACCTATAGTGCTATATCCATGGATCACGCTCATGTATTGCATGAAAGTTGAAAAAGTTTGAGATTACTAAAGTGTGAAACAATTGCTTGGCTTGTCATCGGGGTTGTGCATGATGAGAGCATTCTTGTGTGATGAAAATGGAGCATGACCAAACTATATGATTTTGTAGGGATGAACTTTATTTTGCCATGTTATTTTGAGAAGACATAATTGCTTAGTTAGTATGCTTGAAGTATTATTATTTTTATGTCAACATTAAACTTTTATCTTGAATCTTTCGGATCTGAACATTCATGCCACAATAAAGAAAATTACATTGAAGAATATGCTAGAAAGCATTCCACATCAAAAATTCTATTTTTATCATTTACCTACTCAAGGATGAGCAGGAATTAAGCTTGGGGATGCTTGATACGTCTCCAACGTATCTATAATTTTCTATTGTTCCATGCTATTATTTATTCTGTTTTGGATGTTAATGGGCTTTATTTTACACTTTATATTATTTTTTGGACTAACCTATTAACCCAAGGCCCAGTGCAAATTGTTTTTTTTCCTATTTCAGTGTTTCGCAGAAAAGGAATATCAAACGGAGTCCAAACGGAATGAAACCTTCGGGAGCATGATTTTTGGAACAAATGTGATCCACAGGACTTGGAGTGGACGTCAAGCAACCAACGAGGCGCCCAAGAGGCACGGGGCGCGCCCTCCCCCCTCGTGGACCCCTCGTGGCTCAACCGACCTACTTCTTCCTCCAACATATATCCATACACCCCGTAAACATTCAGGAGCACCACGAAACCCTATTTCCACTGCCGCAACCTTATGTACCCAAGAGATCCCATCTTGGGATCTTTTCCGGCGCTCCGCCGGAAGGGGCATTGATCACGGAGGGCCTCTACATCAACTCCAAGGCCCCTCCGATAATGTGTGAGTAGTTTACTTCAGACCTTCGGGTCCATAGTTATTAGCTAGATGGCTTCTTCTCTCTCTCTTTGGATCTCAATACAATGTTCTCCTCGATCTTCTTGGAGATCTATTCGATGTAACTCCTTTTGCGGCGTGTTTGTCGAGATCCGATGAATTGTGGGTTTATGATCAAGTTTATCTATGAACAATATTTGAATCTTCTCTGAATTCTTTTATGCATGATTGGTTATCTTTGCAAGTCTCTTTGAACTATCAATTTGGTTTGGCCTACTAGATTGATCTTTCTTGCAATGGGAGAAGTGCTTAGCTTTGGGTTCAATCTTGCGGTGCTCGATCCCAGTGATAGAAAGGGAAATGACACGTATTGTATTGTTGCCATTGAGGATAAAAAGATGGGGTTTATATAATATTGCTTGAGTTTATCCCTCTACATCATGTCATCTTACCTAATGCGTTACTCTGTTCTTATGAACTTAATACTCTAGATGCATGCTGGATAGCGGTCGATGTGTGGAGTAATAGTAGTAGATGCAGGCAGGAGTCGGTCTACGTGTCACGGATATGATGCCTATATACATTATCATGCCTAGATATTCTCATAATTATTCACTTTTCTATCAATTGCTCGACAGTAATTTGTTCACCCACCGTAATACTTATGCTATCTTGAGAGAAGCTAGTAGTGAAACCTATGGCCCCCGGGTCTATTCTCCATCTTATTAAACTCCCGTTATCAAGTTATTCCTTGCACTGTTTATTTTGCAATCTTTACTTTTTATCTTTATCATGAAAATACCAAAAATATTATCTTATCATATCTATCATATCTCACTCTCGTAAGTGACCGTGAAGGGATTGACAACCCCTTTATCGCGTTGGTTGCGAGGTTCTTATTTGTTTGTGTAGGTACGAGGGACGTGCGTGTGGCATCCTACTGGATTGATACCTGGGTTCTCAAAAACTAAGGGAAATACTTATGCTACTTTACTACATCACCCTTTCCTCTTCAAGGGAAAACCAACGTAGTTCTCAAGAGGTAGCAAGGAGCCTAATGGTTGTCTCTTTATTGCATAAGATGCAAGCGCCATACAATTGCTTTACTTTATCGCTATGCGATAGCAATAGTTGCAAAAGCAATAGTTGGCGAGACGACCATGTCACAACATGTAGATAGAGATCAAGATGATGGAGATCATGGTGTCATGTCGGTGACTATGGAGATCATGACGGTACTTTGGAGATGGAGATCAAAGGCACAAGATGATAATGGCCATATCATGTCACATATTTTTGATTGCATGTGATGTTTATCTTTTATGCATCTTATTTTTACTTAGTATGACGGTAGCATTATGAGATGATCCCTTACTAAAATTTCAAGGTATAAGTGTTCTCCCTGAGTATGCACTGTTGCGATAGTCCTTCGTGCTGAGACACCACGTGATGATCGGGTGTGATAAGCTCTACGTTCACATACGATGGGTGCAAGCCATTTTTGCACATGCAGAATACTCAGGTTAAACTTGACGAGCCTAGCATATGTAGATACGGCCTCAGAACTATGAGACCGAAAGGTCGAACGTGAATCATATAGTAGATATGATCAACATAGTGATGTTCACCATTGAAAACTACTCCATCTTATGTGATGACCGGACATGGTTTATTTGATGGATCACGTGATCACTTAGATGATTAGAGGGATGTCTATCTAAGTGGGAGTTCTTAAGTAATATGATTAACTGAACTTTAATTAATCATGAACTTAGTCCTGATAGTATTTGCATATCTATGTTGTAGATCAATTGCTCGCGTATAGCTTCCCCATTTAATTTATGATATGTTCCTAGAGAAAGTAAGTTGAAAGATGATAGTAGCAATGATGCGGACTTGGTCCATGATCTGAGGATTATCCTCATTGCTGCACAGAAGAATTATGTCCTTGATGCACCGCTAGGTGACGGA